>NW_027465055.1:0-33408 GCF_043290135.1 Rhipicephalus microplus
TATCCAAATCGCAGTTAGAGTTCATTGCAATAACAAGCGTTCTTATTACGTTCGGAATATATTAGCGAACACAAGGGGTATGGTCGATGCACAAGAATCGAGAGAGGCAGCCCAGGCTTATGCAATACATGCGAGAGATATCAAAGTGCCCCGGTATATAGGGGCAATAATCAGTCGCACGTTTGCAGCGATATTTCCAGAGTGCCTGCGGCTTACAAAATCTCATTGCTGTTTTGCAGCACTGTTGACTTTCATCCGACAGTGTTGCTGCAATATGCGCATTGCGACTATAGGTATGAGCCAACGTGAAAGACCTATCGGCTAACATGGTTTATGAAGTGTTACGTGGCTTATCTGACGAATAATTTGTCCTCCAGCGGCGTCCTGAACAAAAACGGTACTTAAATTCTCGTGATGTGAAATAATGGTGCAATGAAGCCACAAGATTAAGAGTGCAGTTTCGTAAGAATAGAAAAAAAAATCGAAGTGAAATTAAGGTGAATCGGCTTGCACTGAATTAATTCAACTAAAGAAAGAGAGATTCACGTGAATTAGTAGTTTATCGCACAGCACAGGCTTTAACCTACAATTTCATTATTAGCTAAAGAAAGCCGATTTCCTGGCAGCTTCAACCATAAGATTACCCAATTTAGACTGCACTGTTTGGTCGTACGTCGTCATAACATCGAATCATCGTTTTCTACATAGTTTTGATTACAACTACGAAAAAAAAATAATTTCAAAAAGTGTTATGAATGTAGTGAAAATACTAATTACCTTGGCACCTATATCAAGTTTTAGTTAAATTTGAATTACCGTGTTACTGGCGGATAGATGATAATGTACCTCAATTGAGAAAATTTTACACTGTTTATATTTCCGCATGAGCAGCCTAGTTGGATGTTAGTAGACTTGTGCTAAACTTATACACACCACAGATCAATTATACTTAGCGCCAATGCCTGCATAGTGTTCAGAGGAACCAGCATTTGTATTTGCAAGCATGTATTTTTATAGGCGTCAGTCTAACGTGGCATGTCGCCAATCTTCGATGTATAAAAAAAAAAGCTAGCCTAAGCAGGAATGATACCAACTTGCGTACTAAATAGATGCTCTACTTATTTATATTCTTTCTTATCTGCTATTATGTTTGCCTCTCTAAAATCGTTTAACAATATTCTACATCTTTATAAACAGTAGCATACCAGCGGTTATGTACGTGCAGACAAAAATCTGTTTGTTTAAATGAATACTCTATCCCTCCATCTCTCTTTGAAACAAAAACTTTGGTTGTGGCCGGTTGGGTTCGTGCCTCGAAAAATAAAACAGACATCAATCATGTTTTAAGACCAAAGTTCTCGCGAAAGCGTGCAATCTCAATGATTCTAATGTAATCGGGAGAAATAGAAACCGTAAACAAACATTTGCGAAAGCATCGATCAAACTGTGCATTTATATCAACGTGAAATGAGAGGGTCCAGGACACTCTGGATAATTGCATTGCGTTGATGGCAAAATCTATCTGCTTCTATGGTATTCCTGTTCGTGAAATACAAGCCCATTGCGGTTGCATAAGACGGTTGGCTCCTCAGATTGTTATACTATGTATGCAGAGCCTCTCCACTATATATATATATATACATATATATATATATATATATATATATATATATATATATATATATATATATATATATATATATATATATATATATTATAATATATATAGCGTAAGAATGAGAAATCGAAAGTTGGTTATAGTTGTCATAGCGACGAACATTCAGTTCATTCCGCACAAAACAGGGAATGATATGATTGCAGCATAACACGAAAGACGGAGTGATTGCACTTGATGCAGCCGATACTGATACCCCAAAGAAAAAGCAAAACGTACAGGAATATAAAAGTGGCCCACCTTGCCAGCCAACTTACACGGTTCGTGCAGTAACCGGGAGAGCATTCGCTGACGCTGCGATCTCTTTCGGCGGCAGTCTGACCGTCTGACGATAACTATTTTCGCACAAGTAGTTTCCGATTTTCATTAATTTCTCATAAAGATTGTAGAGACAGGTTTGCGAAAAGCTTACCCTACGAAGCGACAGGGAAGGGACGCGACGTTCTCCACTGCCGTAGCGTCTTCGTGTGCGACGAAGTGGAGAACGTCGCGTCCCTTTCCGGTCGCTTCGTAAGGTAAGCCTTTTGCAAATCTATCTCCACATAACTGGCGCCCAACGTGGCGCCCGAACCCGTGACCCTGAGATTAGGAGTCTCGTGCTCTACCGACTGTGCTAACCGGACAAGGGGGCTGTCACGGGCGGCCAATGAGGATTGGCGGAGCACCTTGACGTCTGCTAGCGTGACGTGAAGGAAAGGCGTTGTCCGGGCATGTTTGATCACTCGTCTTTGTGCAGGAAAAACCGACGCTGGGTCCGCACCAGACAAAAAGGCCTGGCATTGAAACCACGGCAGCCATGTTCCTGACGCTCGAGCAACACGCGGTGAGCACTCGCGTAAGCTGGGGAACGAGGCGCCAAAGACGAGGGCGCACTTGATTTCCACAAGATTCGCTTAACCTCCCCTGCTTGCCTATTGCTATATAATGCTAAAGCCTTTCTCGGTGAGTTAGGATGTTGCCATGTTAGATCGCGAGTTAACAAGTGAACTAGAGAATGAATGTATGGATGAAAGAATGGAGGGACGATGAAAGGAATGAAGGAAGGAAGGAACGAAGAATTGAAGAATGAAAGGAAGGTAGAAAACACGTTCAAAATTTTATTTTGACATCAAGTGCCCTCTGAAAACATCGAAGAGAATAACATGAACGGCTTACCGTAAAGTGACGCGTGGGTCACAGAGTCGCCCGCTGTAATCGAATGCATTGTTCTCCGAACATAATTTGTGTCTTCGATACAAAAGCACCCGAAGCAGTAACATTTTTATATGCTTGTATACTTCAAAGTTCTGCCCTTACCACACTTTTTACCCCTTCGGTTACACTGAGCAGGGTTGCACCACTGCTACTTTTGTGTTACTCCTTATATACGAATACTACCTCTTGCTTCGTTCAAAATAAGTTATTGCCAACAATGTAATCTCCTGGTTTGCCAAATAATCTAGTTGCTGAGAGCCACACAGGTTTTCTTTACGTCTTTCTCACACTCGTGCAACGGCAGCAAATGGACGTCTAATTACCAAAGAGGTGCTCGAAGTGTCAATAATTAACACCCTCAAGAAGCTGTTTGGTTTAAATGAATAAGACAGAAAACTTAAAGAAAAACAGGTGTACCTCGTAAAACAAAGGAAACCTCGAACTGTTCTTCGCGATAATTATACACAAACTTCCGACATTTGTGGCTTCGTGAAAACTCAGCAATGCTATGTATGTATCAGTGCTATAGAATTTTCACATTCATGGGATCGGCGAGAACGCATTCGCATAGACAGACGTAATTTATGGAACTACGCAAGGAACACGTGGTGTCACCGACTAACTAAAAAATGACAAAAAATATGGTACTACAGCATACATGCGGTATTTATACCACCCTCTCGTGAACCCCGCTATCAAAATTTTGACATTTTTTCGGCTCTTGCACTGGGTGCCATGACCAACATCAACGTATAAAACTTGATCATGAATTCATGCATGCCACAAGAAACGGAAAAGACGCTACACATTATCATATAAGAAACTCAAACAGCGAAGAAATAGTGATATGAAATAGACTTCACGCCGAAACCCACCTGCACGGGACGGTGCCTCACGCCATCTATCTGCTGACCAACGAGCGGCCCTGCAAGACGTGCCCGCCCAAAACCTTGCGTCATATGAATCAGGGGTGCGAGAATAACACGCTCAGCCACTGGCAACACCACCATCATCTGGCCGAACGAAGCTGAACCAATTATGAACCATCATCTGGCAACGAAGCTGAGCAACAATTACGAGACCAATAGGATACACTGCTGCTGACGCAGAACGTATACGGAATCTACTGTGGCTCGTGGGAAGTGCTCGAAGGGCAGCAACGAGCCTGGGCTACCTGGACTGAAGAGACCACCCACTTTTAGGCTCAAGTCTGGTCGCTTAATGAGACTTATTGCTCTCACTATCGCACACGTTTGCGAGCGTATTAATTTGCGATAGCGATTCGATGGACACTCTCGGCTGATTTTTTGCCGTCGCCATCATGTCCCGGATATGTATAAGCATGTAAATATTTATAAAAGGCACAAAAAAAGTTCGAAGGCACTCAACGAACATTCGAACCAGTGACCCTTCGCTTTTTCAGCGCGCTGCATTAACCAACTTGGCCAGGCCGCTAGTATACTATCCATTGCACGAACAACGGCGAGCTATGTACCCCATTTACCACTGGCGCGTACTCTCAGTGATCTTGAAAGAAACATTCTTCATCAAATAATGTACTTTCTTTAGTCAAGCCATACATGCTCTTTTTAGACATTGACGTGTCCGATGGCGGGATTAATGGAGGTGTAGGTTTACTGAAGCACATACATTCGGATGAAAGGGACGCTCCCAAAATATCTCTAGCTCCACTTTTACTCTGAAACAACAGGAAATATTCCTCGCATCATGTCCAGGGCTATTTATTTCCCTTCTTCTCTTTAGTTTTTTCATGTCCTGTACACCGATACGTTTAGGTATAAAGGGTCATCTTCGGACGATCTTTTCGGGAGCCATTTTCACTTCCACCAGATGTTACGTTACTCTATAGCCAAACTCGTCGCCGAGGTTTATTTCACAGTGGCTGAGTTTCTTACACTCTACTAGGACAGTATGCTTAGCATTGTGTCAAGGATACTATCGCTTTTACGCTGTAGTGATAAGAGAGAGTAAGGCAAAACAAGGAGCGGGGTGCGTACGAGTGGAGCGCCGATGTCACCCCCGTTCCCTTGCGTCGCTATACGCGGTGCGTGAGGCTGAAATAACCCCCGGTTGGAAGTGGCGGCCGTCGTATCGGCAGTATGCACATTGATCGCCCCACTTCCCTTGTTTCACGTCTTGGTTTCCCGCTTTAGAAGTCCGTCTGGTGGCACCAGGCAAATCGGTGAATAGGAAAAAAAGACAGGGGACTGAGTGTCACTAGCGTACACGTACATATGGATTTGTAGATCTGATAACAATAGATTTCTTTCACCATCCATAAAGAAGGCATTAGCAACTAACACGGAATGCCTGCCATGCATCTGTTTATAGCAATCTCAACAGATCAGTATATTGTCACATGGTGATGCGCAGGGCACGGACAACACAATGCGAAATAAGAAGCAAAAAAGATTATCTAACGCATAGGGCAATCCCCCTTGATGACTTCTATCGTCATGGATACAGTAGCACAACGGGTGGAAAAGAGAACTAGAAAAAGCGCCAGTGCTGTTGTGTTCGTTTGGTTATGCTATGTAAATGCGCACTTTCTTGCTCTGCATGTGTGTTGTTTCAACTATGGCACTCCTGCATGCACTGCACTATAGCGCATTTAAAGTTGTAGCATAGTAAGCAAACAAAGTCGGAAAAAATGGCAACACCTTCAAAGGAGCACAAGAAAACAAATAAAACACACAGACAACACAAGCAAATAAAAGACGAGCAAACAAACCCGGCTTGGTTTCATACCATTCGTCATGTGCACTGGATGA
This sequence comes from Rhipicephalus microplus, assembly GCF_043290135.1. Taxonomy (NCBI): domain Eukaryota; kingdom Metazoa; phylum Arthropoda; class Arachnida; order Ixodida; family Ixodidae; genus Rhipicephalus; species Rhipicephalus microplus. Next base: position 5,662 of record NW_027465055.1, read on the forward strand.
ATAATTTCTCTTCAATAACAAAGGAAGATATGCTGCGTTTTCTACGCACGACACATGGTCGTGCGCAGTCGCCATGCATTGAGTTCATTTAGTGGCTTTTTCTCATCATTTTTCTCATTGAAGTGCTTTCTTGCTCGCCTTCGACGTTTCTGCTGGCTATCCTTTTATTCAATACCTTTATGCATTGAAGGCTGTTTAATAACTTATTTCTCACTATCCAAGCTTCCTTACTGTGCGCTTATGAACGAGACGGGGAGTAATCATCTTTTTGATCAATCATGGCATAAAGGATGCACTCACGTTCACATAAAAATGACGCAAACAGAAGCGTTGGGCTGCCATTGACTGCAATTAGACTGCGATTGTGTTTGCGTCATTTTTTTTTGTATGTGAGCGTGTTCTTTATGCGATGATTCACCGAATCAAAACTTTGCAGGTGCAACAGTGAAATCAGTCACAGACGATTTGAATTCACGATTTTCACGCACGTCCGTGCTGCGTAGTGAGCTGCGAGAGCAGTACTTTAGAAAATGTAGGTGCAATGTTGTCGTGAGGTCGCAGACGCACGGACGCACGGACGCAGGCAGATTGGAATTGGAGAAACGTTCGCCGTCTGTTGTGTGTTCTCGTGCTCCCAGTTCGCTGAACGAATATGAACTATACAACTAGCTTACTTGTCTACCCTGTCGAACGTAAATAAATCGCATGATTTATAATCAAAGTGGTCGTACTTGGCACTTGACGAGAGCGGAAGCTATAGGGTGAGTTGCCTGCTGTCGTTTCCAGGTGTCTCTCGCTGTGCTTCTTAACGCTTGCCTACTTGCGTGAAAAGAGCAATTCCTGCGGAAGAACTACCTGCACGTTTTCTAACGTGATAGGTCCGCGGTAGTGGAGCAGTGCGTGGTTATGACGTTCTGCCGCTAACCAGAAGGTCGCGGGTTCAATCCCGGACGTGGCGGTCGCATTTCGGTGGAAGCGGCATACTATACATATGACCAGTGTGTACTGTGCTATGGCACTGCACGTGAAAGAACAACAAATAATTGAAATTTCTGGAGCCCTCCACTACACGGTATCTCTCGTAATCATATCATGGTTTGAGGGCGTTAAACGTCAGGTATTACTAAGATTATTATTATTATTATTATTATTATTATTATTATTATTATTATTATTATTATTATTATTATTATTATTATTATCTGAGAGGATGGCGATGCAAAGCAGATGAAGCGCCATATTTATGTTGCTTTAATGTAATTGAACTGCCGCTCTGTATTCAGTAGCGATTTGATACTTGTACACCTGTAAAAGTAACATGCCGATGGATGAAAGTCGTGCAACTATTGGGAACTAAGCACAAGTAGGGGCTATAAGGCGAAAATAAATTGGTATTACTGAGGTACAAAAAAAAAACGAATGTGATCGAAAAATGTATAGATTACCCCTGCAGTGATCAAACTTGCTTATATCCGTCTGAACAATACTAACCATTGACTTGATAGCGTACTAAATTTGTAATACATATTATACTGCGAATTTCCCATCCCCACGATTCCTTTTAATTTAATGCTTACACCCAATGAGTGGGAACTGTGCAGAAGAGTATTAGGGTATATGCGGCGTTGTTTTCACATATATAGCAATGAAACGGCGCCGGGTTGTGCGCTGTGACGTCTACTAACGCGGTGATATGAAAGGTGTGAACTACGTGCACTTTTAAGCAAGCGTTCGCCTATCCTGTTGCGGCTATAGATTTTTGTCCTCTTGGATGCTAACAATTGAGAGCATACATAACACCAAGATCACTTTGTGTAGCAGAAGCAAAACAAATAACTTTGACACGCTTTAACCTCGACTTCAAGGGTAGAATGCGATATCCTAACCGGGCTCCGTTCGCATCCCCTTCTAAATCGATAGCCAATAGATTCGATCGCCTCTCCATCGACGCCATGCCGCAAAGAAAGGAAGGTCTGTGCACGTAACATTGGCAGCTTCAAATCATTTATAGAATACCTTCTGCGAGTACAGTTGGGAAAGGCCTACTGTATGCCATAATTATCTTTCGCTAATTGGCGAGGTATGCTCCGTAAGGCAGCACGTGAACCCACGCAGCCGTGCACTATGATTAATTATGTCCGCGTTCGTTGTAATTGGTGGGCCTTTGAAACAGCCCGTCCTGAAATCCACGTGTTTTTGCGCCTGGTGCAATCGTACGCTTCGACCGCACAATATTACAGCGCCAAGCACACTTCTCGCAGTACATTACATTAGTATAGGTTTTTCCGTAACAGTTTCAAGCAGTGGTGTGTCTCTGGGGCAGAACACCTGCTGTCCGCGTTCAAGTCCTGGGTTCGATTCCCGCTCGAACTGAGTATTCTTATTATTTATTTGTCTCATTTTTTCGAATTTTCGCTCACACACAACGCTGATTTTCGTCTCGCAAATATCGTCGCCGACCCCGAAATATCTATGAAACGAGCTGTTTAACGCTGTGGTGTTAAAACTGCCAGTTTTGGGGGGCATCGCTCACTGAAACTGTGGAAACGCAACTTACAACACAATGAGAGGAGAGCACAAATAAAAGGCAGTGATCCGTAATTGAGCCTTGGCTTTGCCGTATGCGAAGCAGCTACGAATATTAACGCAATGTTAAAACGTTGCGTTAATACAATTCGAATGCACCAGACTCGCATGAAGAGGCCTAAGAAATAGAGAAAGAGGTGAGAACGGGCTGTCAATGTGCCCCTTACTCTCAAACCCGGAGAACCCGTACTGTCTATAAATATATCTTCTGTTTTTGCGGCACAGTGCATGACCATCGATCTACTGCCCCGCTGGTTGACACATGACACCTCGGTGTCCGAAGGCTGAACGCTCCCGAGATTGGGCCGCGAAATGCGGGCGCTGTCACCACTGCTTGCGCAGGACGAGGTTTGCGGACGAACCTATACAATACCGTCTGCCTCGGATATAATCAACGGTGAACCGGGGTGAAACATTAACCCCCACCAGCGGCCTCGCGCACTGCACACGTCACCAGATTTGTGCGCACTGTTGTTTCAGGGAAAGAACGGGTACAAAGCGATTTTTTGAGGCACATTAAGGCATATATAAAACCATTAAGGCATTAAAACCATTAAGGCAACCATTAAGGCATATATAAAAAACGAATGTTTTGAACTGCACACGTATACGATGTTATGCGCTTAATACGGTCAATGGCGCGTCTCATACGCTGCTTAATGCCGGCAGTTCTTTCTCGCGCTCCCTGCTTGTAAGACCTGAACGAACGCGCTTCGTAGCGCTTTGGTTATACCTAGAGAACTACACAGCGATGGACTCTGCGCACCATCTCGCTAAAACTGTGCATCGATTTGAAAGCAGACTACACTCAATTTCATTCATCAAGTGCAACGCCGTTGAGGCTAGGTCAACAAAATGTGCAAGTTCGCGCGTCTCTAGCTTGGATTTTATCGCTGTAAACGTGGCCTCTGAGATTGGCGCCGGCTTAACGCTAGCGGAACCGATCGCGGCGGTCAAAATGTGTACACGAACACACTCGACAACGACCGATCGAGAACCGTATATATAACGTGTTTCGCATTACGTGTGGTAAAATAATTGTGTTGGTGCAAATACGTTTTACTGCAAGAAATCTCGCTATGCTTCCGTATAGTGTTGTAACGAGTACATAAAAATAGAGTGCATGCACGGAGTCAGTTTAAGAGAGGTTGGATTAAGAACTCAAGTCCTGCTTGGCCCTAACGTAGCACTGGTAATCTTTCAGCGCCTTGAAGGCCGAACTATTGTCTCTTTCCATTCTAATTTCGTTTTTTTTTTATCTGTCGAGTCTCACGAAATCACATACTTGCGCAGTGCATACGCCACCGAAGTGGCGGAACAACTCGACGCATGCACAATCACCCGGGCCTTGGGTCTGAGTAAACACTGAACACTGCCCGGCGCTGTGGGAACGTTCACGAAATAAACTCGATGTGAAACCGCAGCCCCGTTTTGTGAGTTATAGTTCGATTTCGCGAAGCAGACGTAATGTATGGATTAGAATGTCTGGCTTGGAAAATGCACGTTCGATAAAAAAATTGGGCATCTTTATTGCATCAGGTCGTCTCACGGCACAATCGAAGCGTGTATCGCAACATAAAAACAATTATATTCGCCTTTTTAGTGGCTGATTACTTCGGTTGACCGAGAAAAAAAAGAAGAAAAAAAAACAAGCAAATCTGTAGAGGTTGCGCCACCACGATGATCAATTTGAACCGCCCTGCATCCTTCTTCTTAATGGTGCGCGAACAAAAAGAGCAAGCCATGATGTGAGATTGCAATTTTTATCAAGTCGGTTAGCTTAGCTCCCCGCCTTTTATACTAAAACGAATGATCCTATGCTTGTTCTCCGTTGGCCACACTACAGTTTCAGCAGCGCAATCAACCAACCACGCGCATGTAACGAAAGTGAGCCTTGAATCGTGTGTTCCGTGTTCGAAAAAATTATTTTTTTACGATAAATTTACTTTTAATTCTACATGTATAAAATATGTGCAAAACCGCTAAAATTACCGGTGAATAATTGCACGTAAATAATTGTTACGCCAAATAAAACGTAGAATCGCGAAAAGTATAAAATTCTGTAATGAGTAATTTTTGGACTAACCAAGAAAATAGATGCATATTTATGCATAACCTCAATAATTGTTACCATTTTTTTCTCGTTTTTTTGTCTTTTATTGCTTGCGCGTTTCTACGTTCGGTTTCACATTTTCATTCCTACATCTCTATTTCGGAGCCGCGCGCGAACTGTTACATCTCCTATATCTATGTCATGCGTGCAATATGACACACTCGCGAATATTACCAAAAAAAGGGGGGTCGGTTTCAAGCGATGCTCCTCGCAATATAATTAAAACGGCCAGACTACGAACCTGCCGTCCTGGTCTACACCAAAGACCTACGCGATCACTTCAATTGTTTGGCGAGGACATTATTTGCGCGGATCTTCCGCGGTCACTTGCCGCGCTGCACCGATAGAATCGTCCGGCGGGCGAGGGCCGATACGTGCGCGCGCAGTTTATTTCCGTCGCTGGATCCATAATGGCGCCTCGCTTACTCTTTGTTGTAGCTGTACTCGCTTTTGGGGGCGTTGCGCGTGTGCTCGCGAACTGAGGAGCGGCGTTCTTTCGCTGGTTTCTCTCACCCCGCCCCATCTGCCTCGACGGCACAGCAACGGGTTCTTTTGTTGGACCCGGCGCTTATCTTTGGGGCTGCCCATTTTTTGGACAGGCTCTCGCTTATCGTCGCCCCCGCTGGTACACGACGGTGACAGCGCCCTTAATGAAGAAGAGGAAGCGGTGAACGTGCGCGCAACTACAAACAGACAAATAACAGCATCTATAGCACAGTCTCCACCTTCAAACGTTTCTTCGCCTAAAGAATTGAAAGTAAAAAAAACAAAGGGAAATAAACGATGAAAACAAAACTACACCAGCGCTGAGAGCAAGCCAATTAAACGAGGACGGTGAATTCACGCGTACACAGATAAAATGGTGGTTATTGAAGGCCTTATAGATGCTCACGAAACGCACAAATTGACCGTTGGCGTCCCGCGTTGAGCTCGTGAACGCGAGAGACGCAGAATATTATCACGCGATGACGTCACCATACGACGTCGTCGAGAAGTTGCATATCACCGAAATATGTGGCGCCATCATTACGGCGTCCTCATGCCTGTATAGTTTCATATAAATGCACTGGAGGTAACTTTGGCACTAGTGTCGTCTATGGAAGCTGCGACACACGGCGCTTCAGCGAGCATGGGAACGATGGGTGGTACACGGGTTTGTTTAATCTTCGTACTTTTGGCTTCGTTTCGGTTCGCGTATCTTGAAGCTGTTTTGTCACGAAACGAAAAATCAGCAAATATTCAGCAGTCGCGTTTTACCACCTTAGTAATTTAGGCTTACCATTTCAAATCGGGTCACAATGTCCAGAAGGATTCGTTTTTTCCTTCGAAACAAAATTGAAACACAGCGATGAACGAAGCCACAAGTGCGACTCGAGACCAGCAAGTACAAAGACTAGCAAATGCGTGTACTACCAGTCATTTCCATGGTCGCTGAGTGATCGCAGCGCCAGAGTCTTCTCTGGTTAATTTTAGGAAACTCTGTGCTTATGACTTGACGTCGCATGGTGACGCCCTCACATGAAGTCGTCGCTAGATAGTAGTTGTGCCGATCATGGAGGCAACACAAAACCAGGTGAGGTGCAAAAGGCTTGCAATGCCTCGAATCCCGAAGGCAATGTGAAGCCAGGTTAGGTGCAGGAAGGTTTCGTAGTGGATCGGGTGGAGGACTAGTACATGGACTGAGATGTAAAATACGAAGCTTTTCAGTTTCGATAACCTTAGGCGAATACATTAAAGACTCTGCGAGTATATTTTTGGCAGAGTATAAATAATAATCAACCTAATGCATCGGGCTGAATTTCTCAGCAAGGGTGCAAATTAGAGTGGAGGGAGAGTTTGTTGAAATAAACCCTGAAAGGGTCCCGTCTTAGCCGAGTGGGCCCTTTAGCACGCTCCTCTGCACAGAGGAGGGACGCTGCAGAAGGAAGGATGCTGAGTACTGATTACAGAATTAGGCATGCAATGCGTACTGCTGCCCTGCTACAGGGACGAGTTTGAAGTTGTGGAATTGTTTCTAAACTCGTAAGCATGACCATTATTGCACACCTTGGCACAGACTCACGAAAAAGTCCTTGAATAGGCAAGACAGTCAACCGTTCATGAAGGCACCAGCCTGTTTGCCCTATGTACGACTTTGCGAAAGCTATATGCGCAAAATTTAACGATATCTGGTGACGCGCACCTTTTCTTCTACTTCATGAAGCGCATGAGTGAGCCGATGCATCGCGAAGCCAGGATTATAGGTAGAAGCCGGAAAAAAAATCATGTCGTGAACACTGGGTAGCGTAGAATATGAAAAAAGAAGGAAAACAATTGATCGGGTTAGGGAATCGTTCATCACCCTTTTTAAAAATGAGGTAAGGTTTTCAAACAATTAAAACACGTCTATAGCCTGGTCAACAATCTTGTCTGCACATCACTATAATACATATATCGTTTATTGATATGGGGGAGGGGGGGGGGTTAACGTCCCAAAACTACCTTATGATTTATTTATTTACTTATTCAAAATACCTTACAGGCCCACTGAAGGGCATTGAGTAAGGGGGGCATCAGTATACAAACGAAATAACAATAAAGGAGAAAAGCAGACGAAAAAATATAAACATATATAAAAGATTACAAACATCAAGGTGCAACAGCGTTATACAATACTAGAGTGCAACGAAAATCAGGTTGTCACGAAAAATTTCACGGTTACAAATGGATACAACATGATCCGGAAGGCCGTTCCAATATGCAATGGCTCGAGGTAGTGATGATAAGTTAAATGCCTGCGTGTGACCATGAATGCGCATAAAACTAAGGGCATTGTGAATGCGCTGGGAAGTGCGCGCAGGAGAATAAAATGATTATGAGAGACGCTGTAGTGGAGGGCTCCGGAAATTTCGACCACCTGGGGTTCTTTAACGTGCACCCAAATCTAAGCACACGGGCCTACAACATTTCCGCCTCCATCGGGAAATGCAGCCGCCACAGCCGGGATTTGATCCCGCGACCTGCGGGTCAGCAGCCGAGTACCTTAGCCACTAGACCACCGTGGCGGGGCTACCTATACTATAGCAACCTGGTCCAACAAAGCGTTTGTTAACATGGGTGCTGGGATGATTTTGTCTTGGAAAAGGGGGGAAGGCGGAGATGAAAACCTCTCTTGCATCACGGCTGAGGTAGAGGGGCTCTACGGATATAGCTTAGGTGCATGAGAAGCAAGTACCCCTTGTGCAACCCCTTGCGACGTCCATGGTTGCTAGTAGCGCTTGTCCAGTCGTCTCTCCTGTGTATGTATCGTTCAGCGCTAAAACGAAGACAAGTTTCCACGTGTTCGGACGGAACGACGCAAAATGTGCTCATCATTTGACATTGAGGGACAATGCCGAGTTCTGGTCCTCGGCGTTTGGACTAGACACACCAGAAATACCCTAGCAGTGAGGGCAAGCAGAATGACTGAATGATAACATTATTACAAGAAAAAAAGAAAGAAGAGAAGCATGTTCGAGTGAACAATTGTGCTATGCTAAACGAATGAAATGGCAAGGCTTAGCGAGAGTTGTCTTATACTATCGGTTGCTATGCGAATATTCAAGAACCCCAACTGTCCTACAATTGAGCAGGCATACAGTGAGAGAAACCGAAAGGAAACGTTCTCGACGAAGGCAACAGCGTAAAATAGAACGTGCACGCCTTGGCTTCTTGGCATTCCACGCCGATCTCAGCCGGCTATTCATTCAACGCGCCTATATCGTCGGAGTGTGCTCCGTGCACGATGGAAAAAGACGTCATATCCTTTCCCATAAGGTTCGCGTTTGCAAAACTGGGTCGGTTGGTCAAGTTATGAAGCAGCGAGAAAGCCCGCGACTCCATGCAGCAGATCTTCCCCTCCTTTATACCAAATGCCTCCTTCTTTTCTTTTTTTTTCTCCCCTGGTTTGCTCTGCTTTTATGTCTCTCCAAAAGGAGCGCCAGATAATGCATATTGTGCAAAGGAATGCATGACTTCAAAGATGGCGGCGGGGCGCGTTCTGCATCGCACTTCAATTTTTCTGCACTTTTCATTTCTATCTGAGTGTGTTCGTTCTAAGAATGAACCTAACTAGGCATCTTTCTTTCGTTATCTTTCTTTCTCTCTTTCTTTCTTTCTCTCTTTCTTTCTCTCTTTCTTTCTTCCTTTCTTTCCTTCTTTCTTTCTTTCTTTTTCTTTCTCTCTCTCTCTTTTCCTCTCTTTCTTTCTTTTTCTTTCTTTCTTCAGTGCCTCGTATACGCGTGCTATGCATTTCGCGTTTTCATCTTTTTTTTTTTCTCTCACGGTTCCTCTACTCCATTGAAATGAAGCTAGAATGACATAACGAATGCCTTACGCAAAAGGAAACAAACTGCTTTTCATAGAGACCGACAAGGCGTCATTAGGCACACGACCATTGTGAAATATACAACAGGCCGCAGCCATTTCTGCTTCAAGTTTTCTCTCTATAAAGTGACCGAAAGTTCCCATTTTTTCTTTTTTTTTTGGGGGGGGGGGTATTGTAAAACTATTAATTTCCTTTTTCGCGTAATTACTTACAAGATACAATATACAATATTCATCACGCATGTATAAATGCGAGGCAATTTCTTTTCTGCTTCGTTCTCAGAATTGGTTTACATTTAATATTGAAGACTTGAGAACCACTTGGCGCATAACGTCTTGAAAATTGCGAACCAACATGACCTCATGACCTTTATTCATTTTTTATCACTTAGATGAGAAAATGATGAATAGATCAGCTAGGATAGTAAAGTTGAAAACATCACTGAGAACAGAAACGTCTAACTGAAATTTAAAGCCGCATTCATCCGGTCTTTCTGTTTCCAGCAGGGCGTGAGCTTCAGCACCGACATCCCGGTTATAGCTACGTTCAAGAATCGTCAGTGACCTCACAGCGAAAGATAAGCGTATGCGGGATATACGAACGGTTTTAAATCCTCTTGTTCATCGAGCTTCATTGGTTATACGTGTGCGAATGTGTCAGCTTTCCATGTTGTTGTTGTTGTTGTTGTTGTTGTTGTTGTTGTTGTTGTTGTTGTTGTTGTTGTTGTTGTTGTTGTTGTTGTTGTTGTTGTTGTTGTTGTTGTTGTTGTTGTTGTTGTTGTTGTTGTTGTTGTTGTTGTTGTTGTTGTTGTTGTTGTTGTTGTTGTTGTTGTTGTTGTTGTTGTTGTTGTTGTTGTTGTTGTTGTTGTTGTTGTTGTTGTTGTTGTTGTTGTTGTTGTTGTTGTTGTTGTTGTTGTTGTTGTTGTTGTTGTTGTTGTTAGTGAAATCCTGGCGTGTGCGTCACTTTCGATAGCGAAAACAATTGCTGTCACGATGTCACTTTGACGACAGCATGCTGTGACAGCACGGTAGAGGAAAGACTTTTTTTTTGTGGCTGTCGAGCCGCGCGTGCTACAGGAAAACACAGCAGCGAACTCTATCAGCATGGAAGCTTGGTTGTGTTGGTGTAGTGCATCACCAAACAAATATACAGCTCGAAATAAACGAATGCAGGAAGGCCCAGCACGCATATACACTGCGCTGTGCTCGTGTCTTGGTCTTTCTTGTCTTCGTTTAATTCGCCCCGAATTCTTCCTCGCTGTTTCGCGCTACAGAATGGCCCCTAGATCGTATATTCCACTGAATACCTCTTTGCTGTGACTTTGCAGGCAACGACTTAGGTGATGCTTTGCAAAAATCACCGTATATGATGGTGATTCTATTCCCTCGAAGTGACGTGAACTCTTCGTTGAGATCGCCTGTGAATAAGTGCACGCCAACTTGCTGGTATAATCAAGACCATCGGTGCACGTGTCTGCTGGAGACAGACCTTCGCATGACCTTTCGCTTTTCGGCTAATATAAACCGAAGGCCCGCCAGTGTGCTACACCGTATTCGTCTGGCCGTCGACGTCACTTGAGGCTACGCGCACCTTATCCGCTGCGTGGTTAGCCCGATCCAAGGAGTTTAAAAAAATTTTTATAACCTTTTCGGCCCGAAGCTTCAGCGCTCCCAAATGGATGAGACCTTAACACGTGTGTTTGCGGCTGCCTTCAACTGGTGGCTTAGTTTATAGAGCATCGGACGCGTTATTCGAAGGCTGCAGTTTTGGTCCCTGCCCACAGCAGGTTGTCATCCACTTTTCCTTATTTACATTTACATTTAAATTATTTCTAATAGTGCTCCCTATACTTTTCTTGGAATAAGCCTCTGCCAGTTCTCATTAATATTGTTTCTAACAAAGAAAAAAAAGCCCGTAGGTTTACCCTTCTTTTTTCATTCATAGTAAGGGTCTTGTTCTGGCAGACTTGGCGCCTTCAGGTGGTATGTGAGGAATTATTGGTCAGCTGCCAGCTCGTATTAACATTACGTGCTAATTGCGTAAGTATGAAAAAAAAAATGAGTGTACCACACTCACTGCAATGGCTACAGGTGGCGCTGAATTACACTACCACGTTTAATGCACATACATATCCCATAAAGAGAAAGATTGGGTGGGGGGGGGGGGGGGATGACCACTTTGGTAGCTCAGTTGGCAGAGCATCCGACGCGTTATTCGAAGGTCACAGATTCGGTTCCCGCCCACGGCAAGTTATCTTTACATTCCCTTTTCTTTCTTCACATTTACATGACAATTATTAGTAATAAAATCCATTGTACACTCCTTGGAATAATTGTCGGTTAGTTCTCATTGATATTGTTTCTAATACGAGCTCTTGCGTTAACCATTCTGTCCTTTATACTGGTTAGAAGACGCTGGCTTCAACGTTAGCACGCACCGCCGAGAAAACTCTCAGTAAAAACTAGCTGTTTGCCCGCTGCATCCAACGACACAGCATCAGCAACGTATACAAGGACATTCGTACTCTTTCTGAAAAGTACTGCTCCAGTCTCTAGCCTTTAGGAATGCCGTCTTGTGTACAAGGTTGTTATACATGAGCAACAACTGTTCCTGTCTTCATCATCATTGAACTTTTCCCCTCTTTCCATTTTTTCACTGAACAGAGTAGGAGGCCGGAGCACAGGGACTCATGGTGAATTATCTGCCTTCTATAAAATCCTCCTCTCTACCTCCAAGAAGATAAACATTAATTTTATTACTGCTCTGTTTAAAGAAACATAGCGAATTTTCATTACCATCAATTAATCCTGCCTATGTCCGATGGAGGAGGAAGGCCTTTCCCTGTGATATCCGGTTTACTCTATCCTGTGCGAGACGGTTCCATTTTATCCCTGCGAATTCCCTAATTTCGTCACGGCGTCTGTAGCTCTGTCTTCCTCGCCTGCGTTTCCCGTTCCCGCGTTTCGCCACCATTCAAACGTGCGTGGGTGTCGCGTTGAGCCTCTTTCTGCGAAGCAAGGGACTCTACACTTTCGTGCAACGTTGCACGGACACACGTTGTGCAATCTCTGGTGTCGGCAGTGGCAGAGGACAAAGGTATAGAAAAAAATTGGGTGTGATTGACAGCCCGTGTACTTGACAGTACTGCCTACCCGTTATGACGAGAACAAAGCGGACATAATGAAGAGCGAGCCGGTAAACGTGCGATATGTAGTATATGAGAATCAATAAGAATGCTGAGCTTGCTCACCATCGCGAAAAACGAACGTGGGCGACCAATGCGTGGACAAGCAGCGTTGACTCTTACATGAATACATGGTCTTTGGTAACTTTGGTAATCATCTTTGGTAATCAAGTCTTTGGTAAATATCAATTGTTTCTTTCTTTTGAGCTTTCTTGAATATCCTTTTCGAGCTATTGTTCCTTCGCCACCACGGCTTCGTGGAGTGGGACGGAGGTTAGGGAGGGGAGGTGGTATTTTGATTACTCTTCGTGATGTAAAAAAAAGGTAAATGTTGTCACGTAAAATTTGTTTCTCTATCAAGCCACTGCATTTTCTGTTTGTTTTATCTACATATTCTCTGCAGCACAACACACACATCCGCATTTACTATAGTTTGCGAAGCTTTTCTGACCGAAATATGACTCATCATAAAAGGCCGACGTTCCCGTATTCATTTGTTCACATTATTGGATGCTTTTATGTCTTCAGAAAACGCTAAGGCAGTGCGGGAAGGTGGTTTTCTGACTAGCTGATTCCGGTTTTTATTTTTTTACGAAGTAGGGTTTACTTTTTCTTTATCTCAAAAATTTTGATATTATCACTGTTGTTCTACATAAAATTAATAAAAAACAATGACGCCCCGAGAAAATGGCAGCAGTGTAATTTCGCATAGTAAGACGACAGCAAAAGTATTGATTTAATCATACGCCACGGGTGACTTGTAACCACCTGAAAAACCCCTATGGTAGCAACAGTGCTGGCTAATATCGCATGTACCGTTGTATAGACAAGCACGTTTTACTCCTTGAGACATAGTGTGCATTGTTATTTCTACGATAGTCTATTCGCGTACACTCGTACAATCGTCAGCACGGTCAAGACGAACGCTCCGCTGCGTGGCATGGACTCGTTTGACTTATGCCAGCCGAAAAGTCCTGAGCGCTGTTGCCGAGATGTCACCATGATATGCTTGCATTGTAGGTCGACATATATTGGTAACATCTTGGCAACAGCTACCAAAAATTACGAGGTGCCAGCGTCAATCAAACCGTTAAAGACCACGCGGTGGAGCATTCGTGTCGAACGTGCTGACGACTGTACGCTTGTAAGCGTAGAGAGGAGGGGACATGCTTACAAAAATATACCTTAGAAAGGTGAACTGAAATCAAAGCAGGGAAATGTAAAGAAGACGGAAATGGTGAACAGGGAAACGGGAACTATAGATAAATATTTCTATCACTTGGCTGGTGTATATTGATAATACTTCATGATATTCCGCTTTCTACAATGGTTTATACAGACATTGGAGATGCTCCTCGCTTTTTCGGTGCTACGGTTCCCTCAAAGGCATCTTTGGGGCCGTTTATAGTTTTACTCAACCAACTAAACACGAACGAGTTTTACATCTACTTAAAAATTTTGACATATTGCACGTATTTTGGGAATCGTCACTCGATGGAAGGTGACTTGTTTTTTTTGCGCAACGTTAAAAAGTGGCGCTAATTATCCATACAGACACACGCACACACATAAGATAAACATCCGCACATGTTTTATATAAGCAGTTGTTTACAGTTGCGTAAAGATGTCAACAGCAACCATTACAAACACCATAAGCGACAAGCAGATATGAAGCGCTGGTGTTCACGAGGATGGCAGCCCTGGACACTGCGACATAAATCAACTTCAGCGGATGGCATTTACCTACAATTGAGGTTAACCCGTCGTGACGGCTGTATCATAGGAGTACATATGCAATGTTTATAAAATTTGATACGCAGCACTACAACCACAATTTACGTTTAACGAAGATTAGGGTCTATTTGAAAAGTAGTTCCAAGACCTGGCTCGTCTTCTTCTCCTCGAGGGCCAGGGGCCCCCCAGAGTTGACTCTAATTCCCCGTGAAATCCGCGACCTTATCACGATTGCTCCCATTCCACGAAATGTACACCCGGAATACAACAGAGGCTGGCGCCTTGCGCGGGCGACGGCCATTCTCAAGCGCATAGGCATGGAAGCGGACAACGTCTCGTTCGTGGACGCCGCTGCCTATCACAACAACCGAGCCTTCGCCATGGTCGCGGTATCACCCGCGCAGCAGACTCTTAACTCTGCCAAAATCCTCACCCGAAACCCCGAAGTAGCGGAGCAAGTATCTATAGCTGTAGCTATGCTCGACAGCAAACGGGAATTCATCTACAGCGACTCCAGGCCGGCCATCAAAGCCTTCGAACGCGGAGTCATCTCCGACCAGGCGTTACGTATCCTGCGCAAAGCGGACCCGAGTGCCCTGAAGCACCACACTGTCATGTGGTTCCCCGCCCATCTCGACCAGGTGCCGGGTGCCCTATCCAACCTCAACGAGATCGCCCATGATGCAGCGTGCGCACTTACCGACCGCACTGCCACAGGGCGACCCCATCTTGCTGGGTTAGATACCAATCGGGATGCACCAATTACGTACAATGAAATAACAAAGCACTTTTACCTGGAACGCCGCATTTTTCCACCCCCACACAACGAAACTTCACCGACCGCAGGCATTAACCCTATGCCTATTACAGACACACATACCCAAACCTTGCCACGCTTCACGTTTATTATCCTCAGGCATACCCCAGTGACACATGCCCATCATGTGGACACACAGCGACACTCGCACACATGCTCTGGGAGTGTAGAAAAACTCCCGACTCTACCTAGAGCAAGTGGCAGAGGTCCCTCAGGAGCTCACTTCTCGCCGACCAGCAATGGGTTGTCCAGCAGGCCCACGAAGCGGCCGCCAGGTCCTCCCTGTCGGTCCCTACGTGGGAGATGCCCTCTACGCTCTTAGCGCGTCCTGCAGGACTGCAATAAAGTTTTTTCATTCCATTCAATTCCAAGACCTGGCTTGGTTCTGTGGTAGAATGCTTAATTTCCACGCAGAACGCTGGGGTTCAATTTCTGTTGGGTTCTTGACATTTATTGTTTGCATTCGATGGGTCAGCGCTGCTGTTATCAGCTTTTTGCGTAACGCTGACGCGTTAAAATTACTCATGTCTGCTCTCGTCGTTCCTGGATAATGAAGTGTCAAGCACCTGTGGCACATACCCGCATACTTGTGGCACATACTCTCCTGTAGGTTTGTGACAATGCAATGGGATCGTGACTCTACCCATCTCATGATCAGTGAGTCATATTTATCAAGCCATCTTACCCTACCATGCCGATAGATAGATAGATAGATAGATAGATAGATAGATAGATAGATAGATAGATAGATAGATAGATAGATAGATAGATAGATAGATAGATAGATAGATAGATAGATAGATAGACAGATAGATAGATAGATAGATAGATAGATAGATAGATAGATAGATAGATAGATAGATAGATAGATAGATAGATAGATAGATAGATAGATAGATAGATAGATAGATAGATAGATAGATAGATAGATAGATAGATAGATAGATAGATAGATAGATAGATAGATAGATAGATAGATAGATAGATAGATAGATAGATAGATAGATAGATAGATAGATAGATAGATAGATAGATAGATAGATAGATAGATAGATAGATAGATAGATAGATAGATAGATAGATGGGCGGATGGATGGGCGGATGGATGGGCGGATGGATGGATGGATGGATGGATGGATGGATGGATGGATGGATGGATGGATGGATGGATGGATGGATGGATCGATGGATGGATGGATGGATGGATGGATGAATGAATGGATAGATGGATGATTTGATTGATTTGTGGGGTTTAACGTCTCAAAACCGCCATATGATTATGAGAGACGCTGTAGTGGAGGGCTCCGGAAATTTAGACCACCTGGGATTGTTTAACGAGCACCCAAATCTGAGCACACGGGCCTACAACATTTCCGCCTCCAGGATGGAAGGATGGATGGATGCGCATTGAAAAAAAAATTTTTTTCGAAGTAATTAAAAAAACTGCGTTTGAGATTTGTATCTTTATTCAAAATTGATATGATTGGGTTACAATTAGGGCTGTCTGGTCATACACAGCAATCGCACCATACTTGCAGTTGAAGTATTTTTTATCATGATTTGAAGAATACATTCTTTATCCAGTGGTTCAGTAGAAAGAAGTGGCGCAAAGGTAGACTGCATGCCTTACAATGCACCAATTCCAGCCCAGACCACGATGTCGCACAACGCAACTTTATTTATAAATTTAGATCCTTTATAAGCAGTCTTACAATTTATTGTGATTTGTAGTTGAAAGCAGTATCTTAACTGTTTATATGTCTAATTCTTGTGCAATCCCTCAGATCTGTGCGAGCCATATTGAAGATACATCATCATCAACATCTACAGCAACAAATAAAACATCAACAGCGAGGGGTACCAGCAAACCTAACGAACGAGAGCCGGCCCGCACTAGGGAAACGAAGTGAACCACTCTTTTAGGAACGCCGAAGCAAATCTGTGCCGAGGGTGAACGATGGGTGTGGGCAATGGACGAGCATCCCGAGGAAACGGCCTTGGGGAGGGGGGGGGGGGGG
This sequence comes from Rhipicephalus microplus, assembly GCF_043290135.1. Taxonomy (NCBI): domain Eukaryota; kingdom Metazoa; phylum Arthropoda; class Arachnida; order Ixodida; family Ixodidae; genus Rhipicephalus; species Rhipicephalus microplus. The sequence goes on from NW_027465055.1 coordinate 22,459, forward strand.
AGAGCGGCCATTGCTGGCCTCGGCCGAATTGGTTTCGGAAGCACCTGTCGACAGCACTTCGGAAAAATCGCGCCTGTTCTCTGGCGCCGAGCGACCGCTAAGGCCGGTGATCGTCGGCACGCACGCTGACTTCCCCGTCTTTTATCCGGAACCTCATTACGTATGCATCGGAAGGCGCGCGCTTCTTCTTGGCACTGAGACGAGTGAGACGTTTTGCGCCGGCGCAGTGCATTGCGGGCTGCCGCAGCGTTACCCACCGTGCGCGCTTCGATTTTGCGGCCTCCACCTCCTCTTTTTGAGGCTTTAAATAAGCTGAAGCGGAAGAGTATCGCTTGGTTGAAGGCGCTTGTTAGTTGAAGTCGAGGGCCTGACGAAATGTTGTCTTGTTGGAATAAAACATCGATGAAAACATTGAAAGACGCTGACCAAGGGGGAAAATATTAACTGGCACTTCGGCTCCGACACGAGAGACTTGTTCACGATGTTTGTAGTTTGAACGCAAAACGGGAATGCAGTAAAGTTATAGGTGGTTGAGTACATGACCTAATGTCCTGCCTGGTAGAGTACTCACAGATTGAAACGCGGTTTCAAATCTTGGTAATGTAAAAAAATAGTACGCGCAATCGGCGAAACTCTTCTTCTTCTTCTTCTTCTTCTTCTTCTTCTTCTTCTTCTTCTTCTTCTTCTTCTTCTTCTTCTTCTTCTTCTTCTTCTTCTTCTTCTTCTTCTTCTTCTGCGGCGTCGTCGTCGTCGTCGTCGTCGTCGCCGCCGCCGCCGCCGCCGCCGCCGCCGCCGCCGCCGCCGCCGCCGCCGCAAATCTGAACGAGCTGGTCCACCCCATCCTTCAGTTGCGGAAAACAGGATCATCTGACCACTTATAACAAAATTAGACGGCAAGAAATTAAACCGAGCGCAGGCATTTATTTTCTGACTATTGCAGACAGGTTCATATTTCACCATGGCTTTATTGTATAAAATCCAAAATCCCCCCCCCCCCCAACATTTATCCCAATAGCTCCTGCAGGCACTGCAACGAATTTGCTAGCTCAGACCACATGTTCTGGCGTTTCCCTTCGTTATGGGGTCGAACTAATACAATGAAGACAAGTGGATATCCGCTATCAAGATCCCCGACGTCGGGAATCAACTGTGGGCTGCCTAGAGGGTTCATGATGTAATGGTTGGGCTTGGCCTTACTGTCCCAACGTGGGAGCGACCCGCTGCGTGTTGGGTCGTGCAGTTTGGGACTACCAATAAAGTTTTGGATCCATCCATCCATCCCTTTGGACGTCTTCTCTGTGCCACAGCAAAAAATGGCAGCATATCCACGGGGTGAATGATGGAGAGTGGGGCAAAGCATCCGTCCGTCCATTCGTTCTTGCATCCGTCCGTTCATGCGTCCGTCTGTGTGACCATCCGTGCGTCCATCCGCCCGTCTGTGCGTCTGTTCATGCGTCCGCACGAACAACGCGTACTTTACTCCGCACGTCCATCCGTGCGTCCATCCCTGCGTTCGTCCATGCATCCGCCCCTGCGTCCGTCCATGCGTCCATCCGTTCGTGCAGCCATCCGTGCGTCCGCCCATGCATCTGTCTGTGTGTCCGTTCGTCCATCTAGTCAACACTCCAAGTACCAGCATCTCGCACCTTTTCATCATATATTCCGCATATAGAAGCACCGCCATCCAGCGGACATTCCAAGCACTAAACGAGAGGTGGCACATGCTCACTTTCTTACGTCCTGCGCTTCATGTCTACTTCCCACCTTTAACCATCTCGAGTTCATGGTATATGCTAGTTCACTGTATTCATGGCACTGCGGCTCAATGCTCGCTAAACATTTCTAAAACCAAGGAGGTTACGCCCAGCGAGTATGACGTAGCAACGCTTTCTTGTTAGTGCTCAATGTACATGCCAATGGCTGCTAATGGGTAATGAGAGACAGGAGAATTCGGCTTTTAGTAAACGCGCACGCTGTGAATTTTTTATTGTTCAACAACGCACAAGAAAAATCTGCCACCGGCACCACGTTGCAGGTCAAAGCGTGAGACATGTTACGCACTACTACCAGGAACGAATGGGTGCCGCTTTAGGAAGCTTCGCCCCTAATAGAACGTCTGGCTATCTATATGTGACTATTTTACTTACTCAATAATTCCTGGTTAATTTATCTCTAATGAAAATTGGTACTCCAGAATTCGCGTCAGTAGTATATTGTTTTACATATTATTGTATGATTCTCATATTCATTGCTTATGAGCTAGTCAACCTTCAATTTAGTTTATACCTAGGGCGACCGCTTTATCCGTGATTGTTCGAATTGAACGAAAATACTTTTTTTTCTTTTCGTTAACCACTGGTTTCGAGGCCAATCTTCCGTAGTGGGTAAGAACCTAGAATCTAGGAGCAAGTAAAACAAGCAATCACTCCTGCTGATTTCCGAGTAAGTGAATTCAGTTCCGTAGATGTTCGTGGAACAAGCGACGACTTCGAGGCCGATGTCTCACGGAGAAGAAGCCCCATCGGGTGTGCCGCGTGGCATCGTGGCCTGGCTGTGCAGGTGTTGCCGCTGGCACATGTTCGCCATCATGGTGACTGGAGCCGGCTGCGTAGTGACCGTCGCCATCCTCGTCTACCACGAGGCCCAGAAGGCGCAGTGGCTGGCCGGTTCTCTAGCCGTCGTGCAGAACTGAGGTACGGCGGCGGCTTGGTGTCTGTTTCCTGAGCGGCGCAAGAGATTCATCATCACTTGTTCGCGACTGAAGGGACTCGATGACGACGCCGGCGCTGCGGTGAACTCAGCGGGACGGTCATAGCAATACAAGTTGGCGCCTCGTCGGTCGTTGGTGGTGTCTGTGTGGATCTCTGGCGTATTTTAACAGGATATGAGCACCGGACAATTTAAGCTTGTCTCTGCAAGCAGAATATTCAGTGTAGCAAAGACAAAGTGCACTGTTTTCTTTTTCTTCCTTCCTGGGTTGCAGGGGTTATGGGGACAGTTCACCGCAGCAGGACCGTCACAGCAATACAAGTTGGCGCCTCGTTGGTCGTGTGTGGTGTCTGTGTGGATCTCTCGCGTATTTTAACAGGATATGAGTAACTGACAATTGAAGCTTGTCTCTGCAAGCAGAATATTCAATGCAGCAATGACAAAGCGCGCTGTTTTCTTTTTCTTCCTTCCTGGGTTGCGGGGGTTACGGGGACAGTAACAAAATTGTAAATTTTCGTATACCTATACTCTTAAAAAAAAGTTAGGAAAAAGCTTGTAACTACATGCAAATACAACATAAGACGTTACTAACCTTCCTGGGTCATTACTAACTTTTTGCAGCCTTTTTCCTACCTACGTTATCAGATACGGAATTACTATTTTTTGCGCACTGTAACTAACACTTTGCATGCACCTGTTTAGTGAAAGTGTTGAAGACACCGTAGATGTTCCTATTACGAGGGTCCCACAACCTATTTACTAGTATGGGTATCCACTCAAGTTTATTGAAATGATATATAGTACCCCGCTTTTGGTCTTGTATATTAGTCTTTGGGCGTCGTACATTAGCCATGTTGAGGGGGTGTTATGTAAAATAGACATATCGTATTGTTCGCCTTACTATACTTGGTTAAAGGTCGTACGCTATGTTACTTCGTGCACCTAAAATGATTGTACGCTGTCTAAATGAAAGCGCATAACTTAACTCATTTATCCTAAAGCACAGCCATTCAACGGCACCAGCTGCATTCCCCAAAGGAAGGGTCATAAATTCTCATGGTCCGAGGAACCACTTGTGAAATGTATGTGTTGCGCTGGCTTTTTGTGTATGTGTGCTGTTTTTTATATAGGACATGCGCCTAATTACACAATAACCATTACTAAGTGTGTTTGTAACGGCGAAGGTAGTAATGTTTACTAACGCGTCGTCGTTACCAACTGCACCTACTAACAGGTTAGCAACATATGTGAGAAGTAGTTAGTAAACCTAAGTTAGTAAGTACTACAACCTTTTTTTTTAATTAAGAGTGTATGAGAGATGAATAGAACCAGGCAAAATTTTTTTTTCAATGGCTTGTTGATGTCTTAGACTGCAGATGAACTGAAAAGGCAATTGGGAATGGGAAAGCCTGGAGGAGGTTAACTGTTGCAATTAACCATAGTGTACAAATTGTGGGGTGATTTCAAATGAAGTAGGCGAAAAATTCGTCGGCGGGATCGGAACCTACAAGCTTCGAATCCGACCAACGGCGAGGGTGGCATCTTATTGCTATTTCATTATTCGTTTAGTGGACCGGATATGAGTGACAGAGCTTGCCCAATTTCCGTGGCACATTACCGCTAGGCTATCTATAGGCAAATTAATTTTTTAGGGGACCGGAGATGATTAGTGGCATTTGCTCAATTTCTATGGCACAGATTCGCTAGTAGTTGCTTGGCGCATGATTATGAAGATGATGGGGATGCTCTTGAAATCATTGGCAACGACCCACTCAGGGGATCGGTAAAAAGTAATACGATACCCTCTGTAGGCTTGTTATCGACGGCTTATTCAATTTTACTATATACAGCAGAGGCACGTGGTGAAGAATCGCCCAATTCATGTGTAACATGCCAAGAGCCACGTTGCGTCCCGCATGTAGAGAAACAACAATATTTAACATTGTCAACAACAAGGCCGTTGAAGTTAGCTTGCCAGTGGTTCGAAGGTTGGGGCGGCCAGTACCTTTCCATGATCGGTCCAGCCCTGTTAATCGCTTGTACCTGAAAACGGGTGACGACAGAAGTGACTTCACACCTCGAGCTTACGCACCGAAATGATTCGGCACTAACAGATTCGCTGTTAAAGTACGACAGCAAAGGGCATATTTACAAACCAACCTTACTCTGATATCTCGCGTTCCCCTTACTCATTTTGTGCATTTCGTGCGCTTGGTACGCAAAGTAGGTCAGTATTCCCAGATAAGCCTTGTAGTTTTCTTTCACCTTGTTACCATTTAGAGACCTTATAACGCACATGGAATATACAGAAGCTTAAAACTTAAGATCAGAATAAGGCTGATGTGTGAATACAGGCCCAAGAGATCCTCCTTCACCCCAGTAGGCTCCTACCGTATAGTTTGCTAAAATTATCTACACGGGCCTCTGGCACTGTGGTCGTTAGTCGCCATGGGAACGATGGGTAGTACACAAATATGCCTAGTCAGTCTTCGCGTTTATTCAGAGCTTATTCTCAAAATAACACGGCCGCCAACATTAAGGTTAGAATTTTCGATAACACATGTAAGAATTCTCGCTAGATTATCACTCGAATCGAATATCTTTGTTATTTTATTTGCATCTTTGTCGATTTTCGGTCATGGACAATATGATTATTCGCTCACAACCAATGATTCTGACACCAACACAGGGATTTCTGCTTACGAGCTCTTTAACGCTATGGCATTAAATTGTATGGCGCTGATGAGCAGGACTGGAGGAATCGAAGACGATATGAAGTATTACGTCGAAGCTAAAACCATTGCAATGCGCTTGAGATAATTTTGAGATAATAATAAATATTTGAGAAGAGATAACTCTCTTCTCGAATATTTTAAAGATGATCAGGTCAGGCTGGAAGGTACTCCTGGCGATGAAATGCTACCAGTTAACTAAGATGCTTGTTGAGACAGTTCAGAGGAAAGCAGGACTACAACGCTAGTCGTAGCAAATCCCATGGTTGTTACGTGGGCTGCTGTCAAGGCTCTGTGGCGCAACCCCTGGTTTTTTTCGACGCCACGCAGACCATGCGATCAAGCGTATAACGTGGCGAATAAATTACCCGCAGCAGGCTGGTCTGCATTTTACGACCTGCATGCGAGGGTAAGCAAGCTGTGGCTGGCCCATCTGCATAGCTTTGGTAACATGTCAGGCATGCGGTAGAGTGATCAGTAGCTGGGGTAAATGCACCCGCGACGAGTAGTAAATTGCTTCAGATGTAGCGAAACATATTTCAAACGATGCTTTCCCCGTAGTGAAGCGTGTGTGGTGTATTTTTTGACATTTGAGAACTACAGCAGTGCAGACTTTGTCGATAACATTTTTGAACGTGAATGACCTCAGAGGATGTCTGTGCTGATAGCGTGCTATCAGACGTGGAGCAGATGGCGGGCACAAAGTGGAGTGGCACGTGGAAACAGCTTCATGGGCGCTCGAGCAATTCAGGTTTTGTTATCACCTCATGGCACGACCGCTTCGTGCAAACTAGTTGTTGCGAAATTCCATTGCTCACTCTTGTGAACTTCGAGGTATGGGGTATTCGCGTGTTCACACCTAAACATATAAATGCGCACGCGTACACAAACACAGCCTGTTTGTTTATTTGTGCGAACTTGTATTGGCACGAAGCTGTGGAGATGATAGTGTACTCATACAATGTTCAGAGCACTTGTACACACTACACGCTGGAAACCTCCAACCTGTGTGTGCATGTGTTTAGAATTATGTGTGAATGCTTTAGAGTGCTATGCGCACCATACTATGGGACAACCATAAGATGTCTTGGTTACGTACGATACAGGAACCTACACTTCTTGACGAATGTGTGATTGTGTGTTTAGAAAAAGTGTTTAATGATTTAGAGTACATGGTACCTTACTATGGGAGTGGTGCTAGAACGACGGTAAGGGCAAACATCTTACCATTACACAGTATGCTAATCCGACCAGGACCCTTCCCATGGAGCTGCCCGTGTTGGTTATACTTCTTAGCTGGTGACGTTTCCTTGCTCTCTCGTCGTTGTCACTGTTTGCGCTTGAGGTTTCTGAGATGTATACTTCCTCACATCTAAGCAAGGCTGCAAGGCAACTCATGGTTGATTTATATGTGGGGTTTAACATCCCAAAACCACCATACGATTATGAGAGACGCCGTAGTGGAGGGCTCCGGAAATTTCGACCACCTGGGGTTCTTTAACGTGCACCCAAATCCGAGCACACGGGCCTACAACATTTCCGCCTCCATCGGAAATGCAGCCGCCGCAGCCGGGATTCGAACCCGCAACCTGCGGGTGAGCAGCCGAGTACCTTATTCACTAGACCACCACGGCGGGGCAAGGCAACTCATGTGCTCGTCTGTAGCTGCAAAGCACTCTGCATGCGAATTGCGAACCTGTCTTCTCTCTCTCTCTTTTAACCTCTCATCTTCCTTCCTAGGATAGTCTATAGTATTGCGTTCCTTAAAGAAGAGGAAACTGACGTCACCTTTTTTTCTCTCTCTATCTTTTTTTTTGATCCTCGCCCCTTTGAAAGAAGGAGAGGCGGCAAGTTAGGTGGTAGTCACTGACTAGCAGTTCATATTTTTCATTTAGTAAGGCATAATTAACGTAATTATTTACGTATTTCTTTATAATTATTACCGGTGCTTCTAGAGGGACTTAGAATGATTTACCCGTGATTTGCGTTCTTTAGGCAAGTTTACTATTTTCTGCAAATAGAAATCCTTAGTACAGGGACTCCTAAGCGTTTTGCATGCATAAGCCTTGGCGTGCCTTTGGATGTGCCTTTGGACCGTGCCTACGAGAGTGGCTTGAGGTATCCGGAATTGAATCATTCTAATAATGTGTGTGACCAATGAGTTAGCGTATGACGCAAGCACGGTAGCAACAAACGAAAGTGACTGTGTACGCAAAAGTTTGGGGTACAGCTATCTAGACAAGCCTATTATTTCTTCGAGACTCCAAGAAAAAATTATGGAAAATACTTGGAACTTTCCAAAGAAGTGAACGCGAAAGCATACTGTTCTGTTGGTCTGCAGTAGCACCAGCGCTCTGTCTGTCCATTAAGTTCGAATCGTCAGAAGGCTTGCGTCGCTTACGACCACTTGTTGCTTCCGTCGCCACAGCTTCACCTATGGCCGCGTCCTCCCGACGACGGTTATGACGATCAGCATGTCGAGCTGCCCTAGTCGCTTCCGCCGTGGTGCATTTTATCGGTCTTGTGACTTAATTGCCTGGTCACGTGATTTTGGCATTTTTTCGATTGTTTTTTGCTCAAGTCAATGCCGTAAATACAAAGTGGTAGCACAGCCTATGCCCGTGCTTTTTTTTTTTTACTGTACCTTACGTACCCTTCAAACAAAGATCTAAGAATTTCGCCTTAGCAAAAGTTACTGTCATTATTCTCGGTGAGTTCTGACTTACCACATGTAAAACTTGTTTTAAAGATTCACTTCAATTATCTTTTTACTTTGTTATCCTCTCTTCAGGAAACTGTGATGGCACAATTTTCCAGAAAAGGAGTTAACGTGTATATTTAGAAAGACTGGGCACGTCAAGATATGGGGCAAGTCAAGATAGGAATAAGAGTAACAGATACTGTTTTTTTTAAAATTCTGCTAGCAATTATACTGAGACTCTCCGCGTACTTTGCAGGCGCTGTCATGTACCGTATATGTATAAACATACACATGAAAAACACTAATAAAATAATTCAGAAGAAACGTTTTTAAAGCGTGCGACCACTGATTCGCACCAGCGACTCCTCGCTCTGTAGCGTGCACTGTTATAGGTATGCGCCATTCGTTATCCAGTGTACCAGAACACAAACGCACGGGACACCGCCACGTGGTCAAATTAAAGTTGTGCAAAATGCAGGCCATGCTTCATCATTTTCCGCGTAGCGTTTGCGTCGTATCACTGGTTGCCAAAGCCATGCAGTTCTCAGTCTTTGGAGTAGTACTGCGCCATCCGTGGCATATCAGCCAGAAAAAAAAAGAAGAGCGTCACGTGGATGAAGATAAATTACGAGATAATTACAGAAGATAATTACGAGATGGTTGTACTCGAGTGTACTAGAAGTACCACTATCCAGCGGCCGTGAAAGGACACTGCAGCTGTACTGGAATGACAGTGTATGTCAGGTAAATGCATCTGGTCCCTCCTCAGTGACTAGAATTCATTCTGGTCCCTTGTCAGTGACAAAAATCGACGCCAGCGGGAACGCGAGCTGCGGCTTCACGTGCCACTTCCAAGCGCCTTGTTTCTTTTATTTTTGTTTAGATAGCACTCTATCTCGTTTTGTTCGCCACCCAGGGGAGGGTGCTACAGAGTCTTGGGACATATAGTTACTGTATATGCTACCTACGAGAGTTACCGAAAGGTAGCATTTGCAGTAACGCTATTGGGACACAAAATTTTGGCACAATCGGAGCACAGAAGTCCGACAGTGGCTCGCGTCCTCCGCATGACCTGGTAGCTCACTAATTTCTCTATAGCTCCTTGGAATCCCAATTCTAAATCTATCTATAGTGTTTCACCTGAGTTGGGATGTGTGACTCGACATGTATACTTTGCCATCCATAGCGTATAGTCACTCGTGCTCACACGCTTATTTCTTAAAGACGCAGTTTGTATGTCTTGTGCTTTCACAGCAAAGTTCGCGTTCAATCTGCAGACTGCGCGAAGGTCACTGCGCATGCTGCGGCGGCCAAGTTTGCAAAAGGAGTGAGCTGCTAACTAGAAGAGCCAAAGTAGGGGCTATAGTCGAAGTAACAACTGTGACAGTTAGATCGCACTCGTCCTGTGTGTACCAGTACGTCTTTCTTTGTGTTTGAGCACCATGCTGCAAGTTTCGAGCTGTTGAAATCGCTGTAGTTTGCGCTCTTCCTGTGTGTGTTCTTCACCTTCGTCCATTGGGCTTGAACAGCGCGCAGCACCTTTCCAGCTGCTTGCCGTTCTTCGTTTGACATTGAAATTTGTTGCTATTGCATTTATTGCTTTGCTCTTGAGGCGAAAATGTGACTTCTTGTCCTTAGAGTGAGTGTATACACTTGTTTTGTGGCCGTCCTATCCCGCATAGTTGGTGTGGGCCATTAGTAAAAGGTATTTGTCATCATCGTCGTCGTTCGCCGCAGTGTCGGGGTCGTAGTACGCGAAATCGCCACCACCTGCCGCCGATTCGAGAGTTACCGTATACCTCGACCAGTTGCCAGGATTTCGTCTTCACGATGGTGGCAGGCCTACCAAGCAGCGGAAAAGGGGCCAATGCGGCACCAGTCGCTCCTCCTACCGCGGCGCCTGTTGCTTCTCCTGCCCCGGCACCCACTGCCGTTCCCGCCCCTGCGCCTGTCGCTGTTTATGTCCAGACCCCACCAGCTGCTGCCATCCAGGCTCAAGCCGCTTCTGCCCTACAAGCCCCAGCCGCTGCGGCGGTCAAGGCCCCAGCCGCTGCCAAGGTTACCGTTATTGGAGCACGGGCTCCTTCGGCGTTCGCCAAGCGCAGCTCCAGGTTTGCGAACACCTCCAAGATGTACGGTGGAATGCGGGTAAGCTGTTACGTAAACTAACGCTTCTTTAAGCCGAAATTCTTAAAGGGCCTCTACCAGGTCTGATCATATTGAGCGTACAATAGCAATGCTTACATTGCGGGCTCACGATTGTGTTTGCCAAGAGTTACGTCTCTAGGCGCCGTAGAAAAAAAGCTTGAATGTCAAGCTCCGTGTGCTCCTCATGAGCGGAGGTACTCTTGAGCAACATAAAAAATTGGGGAACCCTTAAGCTTTGCCTTTAAGAGTTGAACACGACAGCGAAATCTGGCCCCTAGTGCACCCTTCAACCGCTAAGTGGACACACGCACACACACGCACACACACGCGCACGCACACGCACAGACACGCACGCACACAGTAGATTGTACCAATGCGCGTGTGCGAATGGTACATATATAGGTTTTTGGTCTAAAGCAAGAGTCCGTGGCTTCCAAGATACACGCCGCACGCTCGCCACGTCGGAGTCCGTAAAGAGTCTTACAATGCCTCACAGATGGCAGCACATTATCTAGCGTTTGCTGTTTGCTTGATCAACGCCTCTGGAAATGCATGGTATGTTTTCAGCTAGATGAACATAGTTGTCCTTTTTCAGAGCTGTTTGAAAGTTCCTCTGTGTATGTAGCGGCGATAGCTGTAATATCCCGGCCTTTTGCGACG
>NW_027465055.1:33608-65797 GCF_043290135.1 Rhipicephalus microplus
AAAAAAAATGTGGTAAGCTTGTTTCTATTTGAAGATAAGCAATCGCGCACTTTTTAAATGCCGTATTAAGGCTGCTTTTAAGCTATCTTGTTGCCTGTACAAATGATTCGCGAAACATTTCTAACGCTGATTGAGAAACGTGTATGAATAGGGCATGCAACGTTTACTGTTTGCTGTGTTCTATTGGTGCATCTCTTTTTGACAGTTGCTGAAACACATGAGCGCTATATTGATTTGGCCCTTCGCATACATTTTTTGTCACAGTCAATCCAGCAAACGGTATTCGGCGCTGGTCTCGTCGCTGGTCCCACTGTAGGTGGTTGCCTTTATCAGGTGTGTATTTATTTATTTATTTTATTTGTATTCTTCTGCCCCGTCTAAGCAGTTCCAGTGGAGCACTTACTTCTAAATATGTATTTCAAATGCTAGGAACATTTCAGAAGTCTTCTAAAAAGTAATACTCCCACAAAAGTTTTGTTCTGGTTGAAAGGTAGTTATATCAGATATTATATCGTAACATAGCTTTCGTTATTTTAAAGTCCAATTACCCTTCAGGATAACTAACGAAAATTAATTTGTCTAGTTAATTACGACAGCGGATGGTTCCGTTGTGAGCAGCTGGTGTGATCACGGCACTGGTGTGGAGCACAATCTGAACCACGTGGTCCTTTCTGCGTGGCCTCTGAGATTTGTTTCACGAAGCATAGGCAGACCTATGTCACCATCATCATCATGGGTTCATCATAACCTATGAACGTTGACGCGTGAGAGCCATTACTCAAGAGTCACAGATGAGGGTCTCCTATAATTTTCAGTTTCTTCAGTTACTTATTGATTAGGTGCCTAAATGTCACATCTAGGGCGAGAAATGATGACTCTTTTCTAACTCCCAGATTGGAGGATTCATGGCGCCTTTCGTCAGCATAGGCATCCTCCTGCTTGTATGTGACGTTCTCATCTATTTTCTGATGCCAGCCACCGGTAAGTGTTGATTCGTTTGCTGACGTATATTGAAATTAAACATAGATGCAACAAAGAAATCACCCTTCATCACTTAGTAAACGCGAAAAAGAGGCGATGTTTCGCCATGAGTAAAGCCGTATATCCAGAATCCATATACATATAAAAAATAAGTATTACAGCCCGAACAATCTAAATATAAGCAATGCCTGCTTATATCAATCTAAATATAAGCAAAACTATGCCTGGAACGCGGCTCTCTCTTCAATTGAGACCTTGCTGCCAGCGCAAAATCTTGGAGGCCGTGCCTCCTACCGCGTGTTGCGACCGTCCGCCGCGTGGGACCGCTCGCCTCCGTACCGCTCAGTCACGTGACATTACCGTACCGCTCTGCCACGTGAAATCACGGCTGCTCGGGGGCAACTGTGAGAGCATTGCTGTGCTCGCAGGGGGCGACAGCCAAAGGCGTTCGCCTCTGTACCGGAGGGGGAGGGTAAAATCAGAGGGTAGGGCGGCGCGTTCGCGGCTCACATTCTAGGCATAATTTTTCTATGAGGCGTTGATATAAGGTACGAAAGTATAATAACAAATAAAAGCAACGAAACACCTCCAGACATCAATAATCGATTAGTCAAACACTTGTAAAACAGGTCCGCAGATCACACACAAATATGAAAAGCAATTAAACATCAATAATAACGCAATAAACTTGAAGCAGGTTCACAGACTTTCTTTCGCGAAGACAGGTTAAACAGTGAAACTGAGGGCATGTCGTATTGCTATTTCATTACTTGACTTTGCTCTGTGGCCATTTTGGCATCATCTGCTCTACTTAACCAGTGTTCGTGGTGTTAAGTCAGTGAACCTTCTTCAGATTTCACGTTCATAACATTTAAAGCACTGGAGAGGAGTAATGTGGCTCGCCCAGTTTCTGCGGCATATACCCCATTAATCTTGTACCCATATGTCACATCACATGTCACTGCCATAGCTTGTTGCCCACATATATCTCACGCTTCGATACCGTACGTGATTTGAAGCCTCTGCACAGCCGTAATAGACCTGAATCTTACCATCGGTATACTATAGTCTACGCTAGCACCACACCACCAGTCGGGGTGCTCATGGGCCACTCATGACCTCTGTGCCCCCAAGAGAAACAGAACTTTGTACATGTAACTGATTTGCTATCCTGTACAGGGTGGGAAAATAGGGGTTGTGAAGAGGACAGAGAGAGAGATAAAGAGGAAGGCTGGAAGTTAAGCAGATATTAGCATCTGGTTTGCCACCTAGCACGTGGGGGTGGGGAACAAGGTCAAGAAAGAGGGTGTAAGGAGAGAAAGAAAAAAAAACAAAGCGCATGTGACGCAGGAGAAAACGACACACACGCACACAGGAAGAGCGTTCCGGCTACAAAAGTTCAGAGAGGCCAGGCTGGTCGATCGCAAAAAGGGCACTATAGAGCTTGCAAGATCTTCTGCGACGTGCATTCTGACGATCGTGTGAAATTCTTTCTTACGGCAGAGATTTGTCATCTAATTTTTTGGGAACGTTGAAAAGGTGTAGTTGCTGCGCGATATACTGTCAGCAGTCAGAAGATATATGTCTAATAGTTTCTTTGTTGCCACAGTAATCACAAGTGGTGGTATCGGCCATCCCGATGTGGAAAGCGTAGGCGTTGGTAAACCTAACGCCCAACCACAGCCTACTCAAAAGGTTCGCGTCTGCTCGGCGAAGCTTCGACAGGTCTTCAAGGCTTAGCGTATATATATACATATGGTAAAACGAGTGTAGCCGGGCATGCTTGACGTGAGGCTGAATCCATTGGGACGTGGTGCGTTGATGAGCAAACCAGCGGAGCTTCGGTGCAGCATCGGCCCTAGGAAGTGGTAGCATATAGTACTTCAAGGTCGTCTGCGTGGGCTGAGCAGGCAGCTTGATCAGCTCGTTTATTGCTCATGATTCCGCAGTGACTTGGTAACAACTGAAATGTATTTGCTTCCATTGCTCAGTTAGGTAGTGTGCGAGCTCCACTGTCCCCATTACCAGCTGCTCATGTGGTCCGTGGCGAAAGACTGACAGTAGACAGCAGTGCCACCTTCGAGTCACAGAAAATAGTCCACTTGTATGTTGGTTGAACAATGACCGATTGTAATTCTCTGCAAAGGGCTGCCAATTCTGGTGCCGTTGATGTTGTGTGAGCTGTCTTGAATTTATTCATCATGACCAACTTTGGTATCACGAGTGCGCTGGTTGAGCTGTTCGGCAGAACGGATCCGTCAGTGTACGCGTGTATGGAGTCTCTGTACTTCTCATACAGGAGAAATGATGAGAACTGCATTCTGATGACAAATAATCGGCTTTTTCTAGGCGCCCGGTATGGTATTTGGTTGAGCGAGGCACCATGGAGAAGTCCGAGGTCTAGCGGCAGGAGTGAAGGAAGTTGGTATCGGCTCGCCATGAGCAGTCACTGCTTGGCAGTAAGATGTGCGTGGTCGGTTAGCTGGTAGAGAGCTAGGTGATGGCGGGGACTTTGAGCAAGGTGTCGCGTATGTGTCCTCAGCCCTTCAAAATCAATTTGAGTCTTGATGAGGTGGTCTTGCAATTTGAGTCATGCGATAGATATAGTTGCCACTGTTGATGCACTTGGAGGTAAGCCTAGACAGATCCAGAGTGCTTGAGTCTGAACACTTTGAATCGTCCGTAAGCTTCTTTTACTTGCGTTGGTCAACGCAGGCAAGTTCTACTGAAGGAATCAAAGAAAAGAACCCTGTATAGTCGCAACAAAGCCGTTGAGGACATTCCCCATCTTTTTCCAGCGAAGAACATGAACAGATTACAGATGCCCGTCAACCGCTTTTTCGTGTATAATACATGAGGACTCCATGAGACGTCTCGGTCACTAATTACAGCAATGAACCTGTATGATCAGAGGTGAGGTTTCCTTTCGCCGTTTATCATTACGCAGTAGCTCTCTGTTGGTTTGCGCGTAAATGCACAAATTCACATTTCTCGAAGGACATTTCCAGACCTCATTTACGCAGGTAAATTTTTACGCAGCTTAAGTGGCAGCTCTCAGAATTTGTGCTTGCAGCCGCAGACGTGTTACTACAGACGTCCAAACGCAGCTGTCGCCACGTACATTAAGAATGTGACTGTGCTTGGCAGGTGTTCATGAAGATCTATTCGCGTCGGGTTGAAGAACCCATGACTCAATACGCAGCCCTGGGGAACACGACGGTGACTGTAATGTAGCGCAGTGGTGCCGTCCTCAGTTCTTACGAATAAGGATCGCTCTGAGACGTAGCTGCGTAGCCACTGAAACATCCGACCATCCACTCCTACTTCTTTGAGAGCGGGGAAGATAGCATCATGAGTGACGCCCCGCCACGATGGTCTAGTGGCTAAAGTACTCGGCTGCTGACCCGCAGGTCGTGGGATCGAATCCCGGCTGCGGCGGCTGCATTTTGGATGGAGGCGAAATGTTGTAGGTCCGTGTGCTCAGATTTTGGCGCACGTTAAAGAACCCCAGGTTGGTCAAAATTTCAGAGCCCTCCACTACGGCGTCTCTCATAATCATATAGTGGTTTTGGGACGTTAAACCCCACAAATCAATCACTGAGAACTCCGACCGCCCACTCCTATCTCTTCGAGAGCGGGGAAGATAGCATCATGAGTGACGTTGCCATACGCCCCTTTAACATGAAGGAATAAAAAAAGTGTAGATACGCTTACGGCCTTTCCGTGTTGTACGTAGGTGACCAGGTCGACGACGCCGTCAATTGATGACCGACCACGGCGAAGCCTTGTTATAGCATCTGGTAGATTTCAGGCTCCAGGTACCATTCTAGACGTCCTTGGACCATCCTCTCTATTACTCTGTCATACAACTATTGCCAATGCAATTGGGCGGTACGATGTGAGCACCATTGGTGACTTTTCCCGCAGGTCGCGGGATCAAATTCCGTCTGTGGCGGTTGCATTTTCGATGGAGGCAAAAATGCTGTAGCCCCGTGTGTTCGGA
Source organism: Rhipicephalus microplus (assembly GCF_043290135.1). NCBI lineage: Eukaryota > Metazoa > Arthropoda > Arachnida > Ixodida > Ixodidae > Rhipicephalus > Rhipicephalus microplus. Next base: position 38,593 of record NW_027465055.1, read on the forward strand.
TTTGGGTGCACTTTAAAGAATCCCAGGTGGTCAAAATTTCCGGAGCCCTCCATTACGGCGTCTCTCATAATCATATAGTGGTTTTGGGACGTTAAACCCCACAAATCAATCACTGAGAACTCCGACCGCCCACTCCTACCTCTTCGAGAGCGGGGAAGATAGCATCATGAGTGACGTTGCCATACGCCCCTTTAACATGAAGGAATAAAAAAAGTGTAGATACGCTTACGGCCTTTTCCGTGTTGTACGTAGGTGACCAGGTCGACGACGCCGTCAATTGATGACCGACCACGGCGAAGCCTTGTTATAGCATCTGGGTAGATTTCAGGCTCCAGGTACCATTCTAGACGTCCTTGGACCATCCTCTCTATTACTCTGTCATACAACTATTGCCAATGCAATTGGGCGGTACGATGTGAGCACCATTGGCGACTTTTTCCGCAGGTCGCGGGATCGAATCCCGTCTGTGGCGGTTGCATTTTCGATGGAGGCAAAAATGCTGTAGCCCCGTGTGTTCGGATTTGGGTGCACTTTAAAGAATCCCAGGTGGTCGAAATTTTCGGAGCCCTCCACTTCGGCGGCTCTCAATCATATGGTGAACTTGGGATGTTAAACCTCGCATATCAATCAATCAATGGTGACTTTCCAAGCTTCAGTAATGGATCCAGACGACTGGTCTTCCAGTTCACTTGGAGGGAGCCCTCTCGCCAGCATTCGTTTTATAACTTGAAATCAAAAATTTTAATATTTCTATAAAATCAAGATATTGCAGTTTAATATAGAGGAGGAGGTCCCGGAGTCGGAGACTAAATTGGGACCTCCTGTACAGTAGAGAAATTCTCGCATGCTCGCCAAGGTGACTCCATGCTCTGAAAATTCCACTAGGATCGGGCACCGACGTCTGTCTACACAAAGCCCGTCCTGTTTTAAGCTCATGAATTGAAAAAAAAGGTAGGTCCATGCGGTGATAACGTAATTTCAGACTGTCACGTGAGGGCATGCAGTCTTTGTGATCTGTCAGCTGAGGAGATAATTTGGCACAGAACTCTTCTGCCACGTAGACTTCTGATTGCTGTTGAGACAGGGCTAGAGTTTTGAATGGAAGCCGATGGAGCCTGGTTGTTATAATAAGTCGTCCTTTAAGGTGGGTTATTCTTTTGTATTTTTTGGTCATAGCCAAAACTCCTTCACTCACCGTAAAACTCTAAGACTGCGATCACTTTACAATGTGTGGTTATGGATGCATGTTAGCAATAAAACGGGAATGCTAAGAACTTTCATCAACGCTAGCATAAAAATAAAATGTGAATGCTAAGAACCTTAATCAACGCTGTTCATACTATATGGGGTTGAGTATCTCTCTATTGTGCTGCCAACATCAAGTGATGTCGAATCTGGTGCTAGGCAACTTTTCCTCTTAGCACACACCATTTTTTTTTCTTTTTTGCAAAACACAGTGGGACGACCTTAATACATTGGTTCTATGTTAATCTTTAGTTATTTCAATCAAACACATTATTATTCATATACAGAACCTCTAATCAATATTTCATTATTTAGCAAAACATAAATTGCGCTATGAAATGTTTTTGGACCACAAAAATTCAACTGCAGTTCTTGCTGAAGTCTTCGTGATGTCCTTACGACTAAGGGGGCTTCTTGGCCTACAGAAGTACCTTCTCTGGTATATAAACGTCACAGAAGCATTTCCCTGTTCTAGACAAGTTATGAGGGCAGAGTCCAACTGCAAGTTACTAGCGACTAGTGAATATACATATAGTTACATCAACTAATCAGCCACTTATCCTGCACAATGCAGAGGGACCTAACGAGCTGAACCAGAAGACGGGAGACATGCTCAAGTTCTGGGGAAACACCGGCATTATTCTAGATGCGTACTGCGTCTTCTGCACGTTCGTGATCATCGGTTACAATGCGGCCGTCCTCGAGCCTCACCTCAGACAGGTACGTTTTATCTTCTCAGTAATCTCCACGGTATTTGTCGCTACGTTCTATCACTAAAGCTTACGGGTCAAAACATGCATGACCGGCAGCTATAGCACCCGTAGCCAATTTAGGATAGCTTTAAACGGCCAGTGTTACGCGCACCAACGTTAGTGGCTATAGCCTAGCCGCACGGTGTCCACAGAGAACTGAAGCAATTAAGGAGCGACTTAGAAGGCGATAAGAGTGGGGCCCAGTTACGATATCGCGTTCTGCTCTGAAAGGTGAAGCAGAATCATCCTTCTATTTTGTTGTCAAGTACAGTTTGTGACCTCGTGCACGAGAAAACATTATAGAAACTCGCAGGCTTCCTTACGCATTTGCCTAAGGTTACTTAGAGCTAGGGGAAAGTCGCCATGTCTTACTCCTTCTCAGTCGATCGTATTGAGCTTTGCTCCCCCGACAAAAGCTTTTGCGCCCCGCGTGCCTTTGCAGCATTGTCTCCGAGAGTGTCCCAACTTCACCAAGTGATCTGATGAGATAATTTCATCACATGACGTTATGTTAAGTGACGCATTACAGCGACGCCATGGCGACGACGTCCTGATGATGTCACATTGTCTCCCATCCGTGACGTCACAATGTCGCATGATGTGGTCATGAGGCCAGAATGGCCAAAATTATCGGAGAGCTGTTTTAGGGCCCGTGAAGGTCACGTACATCAAGATATACACAACGACTAATCAAATCAACAGTTAAGAAGGTTTTCATTATAGTTTATAATCCGGAATATTGATAATACCAACGTCATCACAGCTCAATATGGTGTCTCAAATGTTTCAAAAGGAAGCTCCAAGGTAGAAAATATGTAACTATCCTTGTCAATAGCGTAAGGACGAACAAAACAGAAATACTTTCTTCAACTGCAACGTTTTCTTTCGCACTGCAAGTTCGCAATATTTATAAACACATACTCCCACAAACACATCCTCCCCTAATTGTGCGATTTCTGTTCTGTAGGCTAACGCTATAGTATCTTAAGCATACTTTTTGTGCAAACATAAACCTTTGAAAATATGCTAACGGATGTAGCCCACTACAAGCGCGTATGCTTGCTAATAAAAAATGCAATGTGCTAGCGAAAATGCGTTCTCTTGCGCCTTCCATATTGGTTACGTATCGCTTGACTGGTTTAGTGTATGTCACTATTTTTACAGTTCAATTTGGAGCCGTACATGGTTGGTTTGGTGTTCGTGCTCAATGGCATTGTGTACGCCTGCACTGCTTGGATTTGGGGAAAGGTTGCCGACAAAACGGTAAGTATTCTGTCCATTTCTTTTTTTTTTACGGAAAGGTCTAATCTAACGTGATTGAAGACAACTCATATTTCCTAACATTCGCTTTGTAAGTAACTCACTCAACCGCGTAGGTCACTGTATGGGGACGTTGCGGCCATTCCAATATACAACGGATCTAGCTTTTGAGACGCAGCTCTGAGGCGCCTGGTGCTTCGTAGTAGTCCTTCGTAGTGCATCGCCGTAACGATATATCTCCCGACTCGCAAACCTCCAGTCATGCGATGTCCTTCTTCTTTTACTGAAGTCAGCTGTATTCATTTCCATTCGTTCGTAATTACAATTCAGTTGAAAGTAACAGATGTTTCTTATACTTGTCCCTTATGTCCCTTTTGTTTTCCCTGTAAAAATACGCTGACCTCGCCTTCTTACGTTTACGAACATAACCTTATAAGTTGTAATTGCTGCTCTTTCAACTTGCAGGTTCGCACCAAAGAGCTCTGCATTGTGGCCTGCCTTATGCTGTGTGCGAGCCTGCTATTGCTCGGACCTGCACCATTTCTTCCATTTCCAACGTACGTATTTATTTAAAATGTTTTATTGCCATCCAATTTCACTACCCGCACAGTTTCTGAAACTTAAAAAAAGAGGGGGGGGGGGGGATGTCAAGTTGAAAAGCGACCGACCTAAAGACTACAAACAATGGATATCAGAAGACACATTCTGCAAGCCGCTTCAGCAGCACTTGCGAGACGGAGAGTCCATTTTTTTTTTCGTTTAATTAGACTAATATAGGCAAATTATGGTGCTTTGTGGGGACAACGGCTGTTCCATTGCTCCTCCGTGCGCTGTATGCAACATTCTGAAAAAAAATGATGCATTTAAGCATTCAAAAAGAGAGGGAGAGAGAGAAATGAGAAAAAAGGTAAGGCGGGGAGGTTAACCAGATGCTAGTATCCGGCATGCTACCCTACACTGGGGTTGGGAAATAGGGGGTTGAAAGAGAAAGGGAGAGTTAAAAAATAAATAAGAGAAAAACACCGACACACACGCACACACAAAATCAGTCCACTCAGAGGCGTTCCGACAGGCCAGTAGTTCGTAAGAAGCCCAGTAGCGCTTGCACGGCTTTCTTCTGTGACGATGAGTCATGACGATGGCGCAGTATACTTTCTTCTGACAGCGGCTGGTCGTATAACCTGTTTAGTTTATTAGAAAGGTGTTGTCTTTCCTCGTCGCCTCGTCGAATTTTTGTTGGAAGCTGCATGCTTAACGTTGGATCAAGGGATTGTAATCTTGCATGCGTAAAGACAGGCTCATTACAAAGAGCCAAGGAACGTTGGCGAGCAAGAATGCGGAGCCTCCTAGCAGCGTCCGTCCTTGAGAGAGGTATTGACTGGTCGTTGTCTTCTGTATGGGCTGATCGGGCAGCTTGATCAGCTCGTTCGTTACCGATAATTCCACAGTGCCTTGGCAACCATTGAAATATAACGTGGTGCCCTTCCTCTGTTATATGGTGTAGCATTTCTGCTGTTTCAAATAACAACTGCTCGTGTGGACCACGGCGTAGATTTGACAGAAGTGACTGCAGTGCCGCCTTGCACTCGTAGAAATCGTCCACCGTTGCGTGCTTTGGTCGTTAATAAAACGCAGTGCAGCGCGAAGCGCTGCAAGCTCTGCTGCCATTGTTGTGGTTGCGTGGGCTGTCCTGAATTTGATGGTTGCGGCGTGCGTTGGAATAACGACCGCCGCTGTTGAGCTGTTTGGCAGGACGGAGCCGTCGGTGTAGACGTGGGTGCAGTCTTGGTACTTCTCGTACAGCAGAAGTAAGGCGAGCTACTTGAGGGCTGGTATTGAGAAAGCTCGTTTTTTCTGGATTCCTGGTATTGTCAGGTTGATGACTGGCTGTTTGAGGCACCACGGAGAAGTTGAAGGTCTCGCCGTGGGCGTAAAACCAGTTGGTAGGGAGTCACCATGTGTAGTTATTGTTCGACAAAAGGAAGAATGAGGTCTATCCACTAGTAGAGAGGCTAGGTGGTGATGGGGAGTCCGGCCCACATGCCTTATGTGTGTCCTCAAAGCTTCAATTTCAATATGGGTCTGCACGAGGTGGTCTTTGGCTATAGCTATAGTCGCCATTGTTGAGGCACCCTGAGGAAGACCTAGACATATTCGAAGCGCCTGTGCCTGAACGCTTTGTATCATGCGTCGACTTGTTTTGCTGGCGTTTGATAATGCAGGCAGACTGTATCGTAAAAAGCCAAGGAAAAGCACCCTGTACAGTCGTAACATAGCATTAGGCTGCATTCCCCAAGTCTTTCCAGCGAGAAACTTGAAAAGATGACATATGCCTGTCAATCGCTTTTTCAAATACGACACATGAGGGCTCCATGATATGTCTCTGTCGACTATGACACCCAGAAAATTGTGAGATCGACGATATGGTATATTTTGACCGTTAATTAACTCTGTAATTCGACATGCGTTTGCGCGTAAATGCCAGAAGAGCGCACCTTCCGGAGGAAATTTTCAGGCCTCGATTGCGTAGATACAAAGTAGTTGCAGTAGCAGCTCTCTGTATTCTCGCTCGTAATTGCAGGCGAGTTACCGCAGATGTCCAGATGCAGATGTCATCAGCGTATGTTGATAGATAAATATTGTTTGGTAGGTGCGTATTGAGAGCGATTAGTGTTATATTGAATAGCAAGGGGCTCAGTACACCACCCTGAGGGACGCCACGACAACTGAAATGTGTAGACGTGTTCCCGGTCTCTGTACTCAAAAAATAGGATCGCATTTGGAGATAACTGCGTATCCACTTAAACATTCGGCCACCCACTCCAATCTCTTCTAGTGCGGTAAGGACGGCTTCATGTGTAACGTTATCATAGGCTCCTTTGACGTCAAGGAACAAAGAGGCGCAAAGACGCTTATGGCCTTTCTCGTGTTCAACGTACGTGATTAGGTCGATGACGCTATCGATTGATGATCGACCACGTCGAAAGCCAGCCATGGCATTTCAGTAGATCTCATGATACTCCAAGTACCACTCGAGTCGGCCGAGAATCATTCTCTCCATCACTTTACCCACGCAACTAGCCAATGCGATCGGGCGATAGGAGGAGAGTTCCAATGGTGATTTGCCAGGTTTTAGTAATAGTACTAGACGACTAGTTTTCCAACTTGAGGGGACAGTGCCCTCTAGCCAACAATCATTATATAGCTGAAGTAGAGCTATTCTCGCGCGGTCACCCAGATGACACAGGGCTCTGTAGGAGATTCCGTCAGGTCCTGGTGCGGAGGTCCGTTTGCATGAAGCGAGTGCTGCTTTGAGCTCCTGAATGGTGAACGCGAAGTCCATACAGGAGTCACGTGGTGGCAGACAACTGCTCGAAAGTGGTGAGCTGCTGACGGCTGGAGTTTGCCCTGATAATCCGGCACAGAACTCTTCAGCAACGTCTACATCTGGTCGATTTCGGTGAAGGGCTAAGGCCTTGAATGGTGACTTCTTAATGGGCGATGACCGCAAACCTCTAACCGTCCTCCATATCTGCGATAAAGGCTCACGAGGGTCGAGTGACTCGCAGAAAGTAATCCAGCCTTGGAACTCTAGCTTGTCCTACCGACGTTTGATCTTCTTCTGCATACGTCTAGCAGTCCGTAAATCTTCTATGTCCTTCGTGCTCCGGTACCTTCTTTCAGCTCGTCGTCGCAAGGCTCGAAGCCGCTACAGCTCTATGTCGATGTCCGTGATTCTTACAGGGCATGGGATTGTACACACAGTCTCTTTTACAGTATTCTTGATGGCCTCTTGTAAATCGGAAATGTGTTCTTGGCATTAGTCTTTCATACGGGACTGAAATTTTTTCCAGTCCACTCTTTTAACCATGTCGCGCACTTTAGGAGGCGACAATCCTCTGATCTTGACGTATGTTGGAATGTGATCACTCCCGTGCGTTTCTATATCCGTGAACCATTCAGTATGTTTCACTAGGCTTCGCGAAACAAAAGCCAAGTCGAGACAGCTACTGTATGTGGAGCCACGTAAAAATGTAGGACTGTCATCGTTCAGTAACCAAAGTTGGTTGTCGGAGGCAAAAGACACCAAGCTTCTGCCCTTCATGTTGGTATTCTGACTTCCCCATAATGTATGATGAGCGTTAAAATCCCCAATGATAACACACGGGTCAGGAGTTAACGCTATGATGTCTCGTAGTCTTTTTTTGATCGAAACGGCTTGATGGTGATAGGTATGCGCCAACCACAGTGATGTTGAGCCTCCTCTTTTTCACTCTTAAGCATACGTATTGGTTTCCGTCATGAGGTGGTACAGGTTGAAGGATATAAGTGAGGTCTCGGCGAATGTACACCAGAACCTTGCTGCTTTCAGTAACAGTAGACGACATAAAAGGTTCGTATCCCGAGAGTCGTATTGCACTCGATAAGTTCGGCTCACAAATGACGATTACGGGAAACATATTGACGTACCAAATCGACGAAAGTCACCAATGCGCGATCTCAGTCCCCTGGCATTCCACTGCAGTATTTCTGCCTTACGAACCTCATCCCTGAAAGACAGTGGTGGGTTAGCCATGGTCTACTCTAGGGCTGCTAGCACTGAACTAAGCGCGTCCAGTACTTGAAGGGCACTTTTGGCTGACGGTGTATTCATGTCGCTTAACAACATGCGAATGGTGTCCACTAATGATCTTAGCATCACCATCACGCGATGATCTGGCTTCCCGGCCGTTGCAGCATTTTGTGCTTGTTCTTGCGGCGGCTTCTGTTCAGACTCAACAGGTCGTGTAGGCGGCTTCTGTTGAGGCTCAACAGATCGTCTAGGCTGAATGGGTGGCCATTCCTTTGGAGAGAGAGAGATCTTCCAGCATCTTCTCTTTCAGCACAGATGTTTCCCGTGCTAGGAGCCGCGCTTGTCGATTTCACTTGAGTTTCTGACTTTCTCGTTAGATTTTGCACTGTCCTTCGTAAGGACCTTCGACGATGACGGCGCCTTCGCCTTACTTTTTGCGCAGCTTCTCTGTGAGTCGAGTTGTCCCGCACCATTTGGCTCAGAATATAAATCTCTTTCTTAATCTGAGGACAGTCCTTGGAGGAAGCACTGTGAGCTCCTTGTCAGTTGGAGCATTTCAACGTAGTTGCATTACAGTCATCTTCTGAGTGGTGTTCAGCGCATCGGGGGCACACTTTGGAATTTCTACAAACGCCCTTCACGTGGCCAATCTTCTGGCACTTGAAACACTGCATAGGCTTCGGAATAAATGGGCGAACCTAGTGACGGAAATGGCCAACCTTCACGTAAGAGGGAAGACAGTCACCCTTGAATGTTAGTCGCACACAACGACAGTTGCCTAGGCGACCAGCATGCACAATGACGTTGTTTTCACTCACTGGTTTTATCAGTACAGCAAGATCTTCATTGGCGATTTCAGTGTCTATGTCATAGATAACTCCTGTTACGGTGTCACCATTCGCTGGTATGATGGATCGGACTTTGATGTTTCCCAGCTCCGACACATGCTGTAGCGTGTTCAGTGCACTCGGGTTCCTCACGTCGATTGCCAAAATATTCTTCCTCGTGTTTATCCTGATGTCCTTAATCTCGTTAGGCACAATGTTTTCAAGGTACAAAGACAGTGCTTGCCTGTTGAGGAAGCGTAGATTGGCAGTAGTAGTCTGCGGCACAAACAGAATGGAGTGAGGCCATCGCTGAGGCGCTGTCCTCACAGTGGCTGTACTTGATGCCGATGATGCGTTCATGATTCTTCGTTTGGCTTTGCGGTAGAGCACAGGTTCGAAGTCGTCTTCCGGGGACTCGTAGTCTGATGCAGAGTACAGCTCGGTGTCCTTGCTCTCACTAGATGGATTACCACGCTTTCTTGAAGCAATGCCCGTGGATGAACTGGTACTGGGCGGGATCTCCGGGGATTGTACATCCATGACCGCGATGTAGGGGGCTGGAGACCCCGCTGTTGCGCTGTGGAACGCAGAAAAAACAGCACAGACCGCAAGATGTGTTCCACAAGAAAATCACTTCGTCTTCCAAGCATTCAAAAGTTTCTCATATAGTCAATAGCCTGTCACACCACATACAAGTGCGCATCCGTAATTAGCAACTAAAATACACTATCAATGCACTAGAATGAAGAAGCATACAGTGAACATAAGTGTAGTATACATCCTAAAGATATGTGGACCTATGGGTAGTGTATCAAAAAATGCCTATATATTGTCAGTGCTACACTGACGTTAATCTGAATGAGTGCTTGTGAGGAGCGTAGTAGTGTAATGAATTCGCGATTATACGATAATATCTTATAATTTGCTGTAACTGGTCCTACAGAAAGTTTAACACACGCTTACATTTCATTTCTGAAATCATCCTATACGGGGCAACGCAAGCGGCAGATAACGAAAAGTTAGTATCACTTTTCAGTGCTGTCGTAATCAAAATGAATGGATGTCATGGTCATACAGAGTACGAAGGGTTCGCCATTGAGGAGGGGGGAGCAAATATTTAATGAAGTGACCCCCCTTCGCATATCCTCTCTGCCTTTACGATGAGAATGCCCTGAATAATGATGTATTAGGAGAACAAGCACCCCCTTTTCTTTGCCTCTCCCCTCACCCTATCGGCGGTCAGACGTCAGGCGGCGCTGCGAAAAACGCCGCCATCAGCATCCTCGTTGCCGCGCTGGCCAAAACTGGGTAGTGCAAAGGAAAGCCGTCTGCAAGCGAACGTGCATGTAGGCCCTGCTCTTTCGTCGGTGCTGAGGCGTGGTGTCCTTAACATCAAGGACTTGTAAAGCTTCTTCTGTCCAATACAACCTCGCTTCAGAAAAGAAGGAAGCTCATCAAAGCGAACTCCGCGTACAATGCAAAAGATGTTTCACTTATTTTGGTGTGCTGCGACTCGCAATTTAAGTGCTAGCGAGCATCGCATGACACCAAGTTCGAGTCAAACACTTCGGACGGAGCGTTCTGGAACACCTCAATGCGTAAACTTGGGCATAAACATGTTGCCACAGCGATGAGGTGCATACATGAGCCATGTATCTTACGATTAGTCGTACGATCGAAGCTGGCTTTATCCAGCATGAATGGCTCCGGTCAAAGTGCTGTAGGCCCGCGTGCTCCGATTTGGGCGCACGTTAAAGAACCTCAGGTGGTCGAAATTTCCGGGGCCCTCCACTACGCGTTCGTGTACAGCGTGACACAGGCTAGTCAAAGAGCTGCTTCGCATCTAAAGTAAGGTATTGGTGAAGTGCATCTACATTGAATTTTCTCTTAGGCTCCCTGACAATCTCAAGGGACCTTATAGCCTGTGTGGTGTGTCGGTTTAACACTGTCGTTTTTTCAGAGCTGTCTGGACCGTGATGCTGGCCCTCGGATTGTTCGGTCCTTGGCTCGGGCGGCACCATCGTACCCTCTTTCGTCGGATCGTTCCGGGATACCCTGTGAGTGTGTGACGCGAAAGATTCACTGCGTCGCTGTACACTTATACATATTTGAAAAACACTGGGGGGGGGGGGGAAGCTTTTTATTAAAAAGCAGAAAATTTAGCCGGCGTGTGTGTGTGTCGCTGACTTGCTACTCTGCGTGGGAAAGGGGATTAGGACTGAAAGGCAGATGAGAGAGAAGAAAAAAATTAAGAATGAAAATGTAAAGGAAAAGAGTAAATATACAGACATTTTTCTGTGTCTTGGGCGGGGACGTGTGCTGACAGCATGACTTCAGTTTTGAAGGCGCCCCTACAGTTTGTCTAGCTGACCGATATTGTCTAAATACGCGAATAAAAGTTCCATCGCTTGCCTCCGTTGCGTGAAGCTGGGGAAAGGGCCCCGGACGCAATCAACTGATAAAGCTCTTTTGGTTAACAGATGCATGCAGGTTAACAGATTGCATGCATGCAGATGAGCGCACGCTCATCGGCATACGCTCGGCACTCAAACATATTGTTTTTACAGTTTCTATTGAGCCGCAGTTATTGCAGTATGGGACTGTCTACTTGACCCGGAGCGATTACCATAAATTGTTTTCCGTAAGCACTGTTGAGCCGGAGACGGTAGTATACAGTTTTTCAGGTGTCGAGGGATTCGGGATGGGAGTCTAGTCCTTAGATGTGGGTCGATAGAGTGGAGGAAAGCATAATGATATGTCGGGAGGTTCCATAGCCTCTTTTTTTCTTCGGAAGCATGCCTTTTAGCCAGCTGGGAAGCGTCTGATTTTAGTGTAATAGGGTTCGCCTGTAATTTTGCTTTTGAAGTCCTTTTCGGGCCGCTTCGTCTGCTTTTTCATTGGCCAGGTATACCGCGATGAGCCGGTATCTATTGAAATTTGATAGCGGGACCCGCGATAATAGCCAAGTGGTGTAAGTATGCTATATCAAATGAAATCGGGTCATATTTTTGTTTTCTTTAAGATGCTCAATAGTACTTGTAGAGCTCCCTTAGAGTCGGTGAAGATCACCTATCGGTTCGGCGTTTGACGTGGATGTAGAGGACTGCTTCTTTAATTCCATGAAAGCTCTGCTGTCGTTAAAGATGTCCTGCGTTGTAGCCAATAGGATAAATTTTGTCCTGTAGAGGGAACATCGAGGCCATATGATGATATCTCCTGAAAAGTTGAGGCATCAGTATAAATATGAGAATGCTGAGTGTAATGCTGGGCTACGTAGAAGACAGTAGTCTGCAGCAGTGCGGTCTGCGCAATACGTCTTTTCGCTTCATTGATTCCTGAGACACACTGTTTAATATCAAGAGGTGAAAAGCGTCCACGAAGGAAATCTTGGAGGCATCAACTTCTTCGGCTGTCTGATAGCAGTAGGTTGCTGCATTTGCATAGCTTGGCCGAATGCTGAGTTGCTGTGGGTGAGATGTATGCGGGACAGAAAATGCTTCTTCCCATGTATGACATGGCGGAATGAGTGCGCAATATTTCTTGAGTGCAGATGACATCTAGCGGAAGCAGGATGTCTTCCGCTACAGTTCCTGAGGCTGATGAGCTCTTCGGAAGGCCTAGACAGATTCGTAGGCAATTGTTTCGTGCACCCTCCAAAGTTCTCTTGTTTGTTTGGTGATAATCGGTGAAGCACCGGTAGGCTAACTCCTTGTGTCCTTTGGCAATCGTGTCATTGTGAGGCTTCATTTTCGAAATCATTTTTACACCAAAAGACATTGAAGCAAATACATTGTCAAAGAAAGGTTGGAGTGTATTTGCAATAATAGCCATATTGTCATCGACTTCTATTGTTCGAAGTTATGTGTTTACTTCTAGTTATGTTGAAAAATACCTTAAATTGTTCTTGTTTGTTCCCGCTTCTCGTTTGGTTTCAGGAAACGTGGATTTGCGGATGACCTGTCTACGTATGGCCTCGTCTCTTCGGTGTTCACCGTCTCCCATTCAATGGGGTACGTACGTCTTTCTATGCAACGTCAATCAGTGTTTACCAAATTGTTATTTATGAGAGTCTGCGTTCCATTATTCTCTTTTTCTTTTACATGTAAAAAAATTGTTTTACTCTTTTGCACAAATTTCATGTATTTTCTTGGGCTGCCTCACTTTTTTGAGCAATGTATGGGTCACAAGGCCTTAGTCAGGCAGACAGTTCTGCCTTTAGCCTTGCGATCTAAGGCATACTCTGTGTCTGAAATAAAATATGATATCTTAATACGCAGAGCATTCGTGGGACCCACGCTAGGAGGGTATCTCTTGGACTCCGTGGGGTACCGCATGGGCACCATGGTCCTCCTGGCAAACGAAGTCTTACTCGTAAGCATTAAGCGAGTATTGATGTTTTTCAATTAGGACACCATTGATATTTGCTTTTTCTCGCTTTCTACTAACTTTTGGGTTTCGCTATGATAGCCGTGTTACAGCGGTAATGACATTAAGCTCTCCATTTTTTTAACTCATGTCATGTACTAAAGGAAGTTCTTAAATATTAAAGCCCCACAAAAAATACTGATTGACCTGATTAATACGAATAAGCTTCGATGGAACCTTGCGCCCACCTCCCCCTTGTTTAATGAGGAACCCTGCACAGGCCTTTGGTTACTATACTTCTTTTGTCGTCACTGGGGCAGTTATATGTGTATTTCCCTCTTTGTGCAGTTACGGAAATTCTTTTCAGTTTGTGTATTGCACTTGAAATTTTCCCGACTGCGGAATATACAAACGACAGCGTTATGTGTTATAGACAACACTGGACAGAAGACCTGCAGATGTAACTATAATACTTGTATAAGAGTATTCGGCTTACGACCGTAAACGAGTAAAGATCGACGTGATTACCATGGTCCTTCGGAAGTTAATTCCCGTCAATCAATTAAACCAATTGCTACGGGAGTAACACATAGCCCACAGTTGTAAATAAAACAATACGTATCGATATATCTTGTGTGTTGAACGAAAATGAAACAACGTTAAAATTACAATGCCTGTGAACGATTCACTAAGTTTTAATTGTAAGTACATTGGCTAAAGAAACTTTAGTCAAATGGCTGATTTTCAAGATTTATCCTTAGTTTTCGAAACCTAATTTCTTTTTTTTTCTGCGCATTCGACGTTGCAGATACTTGCGCTGTGCATCTACGTTGTTGTCCATCGCAAGCCTTCCGGGGACCAAGAACCTCTTCTCAAAGAAGTCACGTGACTTAGCCGCTAAAATAGTTTTCTTTTACCAGATGAAACTCTACGAAAGTTGTCAATCGGGCCTGTTTTTCTCGTTTTTAGTAGCTTGTACTATTTGCCATTTTACAGTGTAAATTAAACAGACATTATTCACGTCCATCTTTTGTAGTGGCGCTTATTTCTTCTCATCGTTAACCAACATATAGCAAGCTGTTGATGGCGCCGATACGTTCAAAGCTTTCACATATAATACTTTACGAGTAATACTTTACACGTATAATTGGCATCTTGTTTTTGTTGTGATGCGGACTTGCTCTTTTGGCATAATCCCGTCTTCTCCTCTCTTGTGTCCCGTCTTTTTTCACTTAGCTTTTATTTTCAGACAATGCACCAGCTTTCCCAGCCATGCATTCTATTATGGCATTATTATTTGTTCATATGTGTGCTTTTTTTATGTGTGTCATAAGACCAGTGTTGTGTATAAAGTGAAGCAGACGCTTGTAGAATCTGTCATCGCGTATGTAGCGGTCACATCTTGTCGTGTCACTGTAGCGAATGGCGGGCTATCAATAGTATACGGATTCGTTCTGAATGTGACCCTTGACATGTTGACGTAACGTAGAATGTATCTTTTTACGCAAATACTTCTGGCACTTCGAAAATTCCACATAAGCTGTGCAACACAGCAAGTAAGCTTTAGAGAAGACTCAGTCAGGCTCACAGACGAGGTCGAAGCGAAATTGTTGGTGTGTAAGTGGCTTATTTTATTATTATTGTTTAGCACTCGAGTATTTCAGCATTTTCAGTGCCTCCTGAAGGGATTAAGTGAATTCGCCACTTTTTCACGCAATTTTCTTTTGATCCCTACTTCCAGCGGATGAGTAACTGTCTTGAGGAGTAACAACCCTTCGATTGACAAATTTTTCCGTTCGATGGATCATCTACATCACAAGAGGCGCCCTATAGTCAAAGTATCATCGGGAATCGCGTGGCTAAAAGTGCTTATGCATTAAGTGTGCTATAGGAGCTGCGACACTCGGTAATGAATTGTAGGAGCTGCAGTGGTGTTCCTGCTACAGTGCATGTAAACTTTATGAACGACATGCGCGGCATTGCTTACGACATTAAACATATGAGCACAGTCAATAAAAAACTGTCCGTAATTACATCCCCATGCTTTAGTAACATTTCGCTTCATGGTATTCACGCGTAGCGTTTGCAAATATGTTTTATTGGAATGCGTAAAGCCAACTTAAAACTCTTTGTAGGGAACTATGCGAACGACGAAGAAGCAGCATGAAACGGCAAGCCACAGCGTTGGTGCACGCGCGACCCGAGCTTGCGTTTGTTTTGTATTTTTCGGCCTGTTGGCGTTCCTCGCTCTTCTGGCGTTCCTCGGCCTTCCAGTAGGTCTGTACGTGAATAAACTGCGTGACATCTGGTGGAGGTGTGTGGACTCCCGTACAAACCTGGAACTTCGCTCCCGTAAGCTTCCCCCTCTACGTGACACGAACATGGCCACCGAGACGCCTCTCCAGGTGGGACCTTCGACCGTCCATGTCACTTGCGGTGCCGTGTATCCTCAACGAGACCCTCCTATCTTCACGGGCTCCACTGAGTCGGACGTCGAAGATTGGTTGGCGAGGTACGACAAAGTCGGCGCAAGCAACAAATGGGACGACCCAAGTAAGCTTGGCTACGTCACATTCTACCTTTCGGACACCGCGCAGCTGTGGTTTAATAACCACGCAGCTGACATTACTACGTGGTCTGCATTCAAGACGGCTATTACGGACGTCTTTGGACGACCTGCGGCACGCAAGCTTCAAGCCGAGCACCGTTTACGTCACCGTGCACAGCAACCAGGCGAGACCTACACGGGCTACATTGAAGATGTGTTGCATCTATGCAACCGCATCAACTCTACCATGCCTGAGGAAGAAAAAATCAGGCGCATATTGAAAGGCATTGACGACGGCGCCTTTCAGATGTTGCTCGCGAGAAATCCCCCCACCATTGCTGTCCTCGTTTCCCTCTGTCAAAGCTTCGATGAATTGCGTAGGCAGCGCGCAATTGCTCGTCAAGCCATCACGACGCCAGACACGCTCGCAAGCTTGCACCTAGCTGCCCATCCTACCGACCAGCAGCCGCTGCTGTCGACAATCAAGGACTTCGTCCGCGAAGAGGTAGCGCGCCAGCTGTCACTGCTGCCACTGACGCATGAGCCCACGCAAGCTTTGGCACCGGACCTCCAACACGTCATTCGGACCCAAGTCGCTGAAGCCCTCCCGCCGGTGCATCAGCAACCACCAGTCACAACGCCTCTCACGTACGCCGCCGTCGCTGCTCGGCCTACGCAACAGCGTATGCCGTATGCTCAACCTGCCACGCCACCCTATGTCGTGCCTACAACCCCAATTGCGGCGCCGTATCCCTACGCGAGATCTCCAGCTCCATTTTACCGTCGCTCAGACGCTTGGAGGACGCCAGATAATAGGCCCATCTGTTTCGCCTGTGGTATCGCTGGACACGTCGCCCGCCACTGTCGCCGAGATCCCCCTCCAGTCGACGCCGTGGGCCGGCCAATGGCGTCGTCGTCTAGGACGCCATCAAGGTACACCACTGACGGTCCTCGACCCTACGCAAACCAACGGTCACCATCGCCACGACGACGCTCCCTGTCACCTATGCGTCGCCGACCTGCTACGGAAGAGGGAAACTGATCGCTGCAGCTCCGGAGGCAACAGCTGCATACAATTCGAACTGCTTAAGGCCTCCATCTTTCTCGCCGCAAAACGTTATTGACGTCAATGTTGAGGGGACCGCCGCACAAGCGCTTATCGACACAGGGGCCGCCGTTTCCATAATCTGTGAGCCCTTATGCCGCAAGTTGAAAAAGGTGACGACGCCTCTTTCGGGCCTGATGCTCCACACGGCCAACTCGCAGTGCATAGAACCTACAGCTGTGTGCACTGCACGTGTCATTATCCAAGGTGAACTTTATGCCATTGAATTTTTTGTGCTGGCATCCTGCTCCCACGAAGTCATTCTTGGATGGGACTTTCTTTCGCGTCATCGGGCCATCATAGATTGCTCACGTGCAGAAGTTGCCCTTACACCGCTGCCAACCTCTTGTTTTGTGGATTCTCTTCCTGAACCTTACAAACTTGTCGTTGTTGCAGACACGGAAATAGCACCGAGAACATCCGCCCTTGTAGCCCTGACCTGTACGGCCACTCCAGCCGGAACTGTTTTGTTCACTCGTCACCCCCGGAAAATCTTTTCAGGCCTGCGCCCAGCAATTTGACGTCATTTCCGGCCGGCCGACTCTCGGGGAAGCCGCAGCGGCAGCGAGCGCAGCGCGGGCGGCGGTGGTGACGGTTCGGCGGCGTGGTGTTGACGGTGTTTCACGTTTGTTGCTTTCCGTTGTTGTTTTGCGGCAATTTTGTTTCCGTGCGTGATGCTGGAGTGATGCGACAATGCCGAATAAGTGTTGTGTACCCGGATGCACCGGCAACTACAAAACAGGAAAGAAGATACAAGTGTTTTCCTTCCCTAAAGACGCCGACGCTCTCAAACAATGGCTACGCGCCATTCCTAGGAAGGACTTCGTGCCGACTTCGTGCACTAAGGTAAGAATTTGAGATGCTCCTGTTCTTAGCTTGTCGTTGCTTGTTCGGGTAGAAATCACCTATGATGGGAAATACTTGAGCGTGTGGCCGCCGGGCCTCGCGAAGCGCTGACGCCAGCAGCGTTCGCAGCAAGGATGGTCAGCTGCGCTTCGTTCACTAACAGTGCCGTGGTGTCGTCCATTCTTGCAAGCTCTCGGTGGAAGCGCTTCGTGGAGTGCGGTGACATCACGCTCCCGTGTTTCCTTTCATGTTGCTTGTACTGCTTAGCGCAGCGCTTTTATTTAGATGCTTGCGAAACGTAGGTAGACTTTGTTTTAGCTACACGGACTGTAAACGCGGTCATGCAAACGGGAGCGCATTTTTTTCTTTTGAGAAGTGGCGTCTCAGACGTTCTTGAAACGTTTTTGCAGGTGTGCGCGAATCATTTCGACGCTTCATGCATTGAGAAGACGACATCGTAGACGGATCCAAGGACAGGGAGAGTTATTGAAGTTGCACTCCCAGTACCACGGTTGCGTCCTGGATCTGTCCCAACGGTATTTTCCGGCTGTCCGTCCTACCTATCAGTACGAGACCAGAGCACGAGAGAAACCCCTGACGCCAAGAGGAGCCGACAAGAAGCCTCCCAACTCGCCCGTGCTGTAGAAAAGTCGCTGGCGTCATATGAAGCGGAGCAAAAACGAGACCGGTTTTCGTCCCTCGAAGAACTAAGGCCTCGCCTGCAAGGGGTGTCAGTGTCTCCAAAGTGGACTGTGATTCATAAAGAAGAGTGCTCCATGTTTTTGAACATTATCGACTATCGTGAACCTTGTTTGAATGCGTCATTGACCGTGTTTGCAAACCTTGAAGTCTTTGCCTGCTATCAAGGTTCACCAATCAAGAACCTTGGTAGCGCTGTTGTACCATGCAGACTCAGTTCAAAAAGTAAGTTCCTTGTTGGAAATTTTGAACAACCTGTCGATGCTGTCTGAGGAGCGCTGCACTTATTGCCACCTGGCTCAAGCAATACATTCCCTTGTTTGAGCCTTGTTTCCAGTTTTGTATCTCTTTACAAGTTGTTAGCTTTTAAAGGTGCTGTACTTTTTTCTTTTTTTTTTAACTCGAACTGCCTCGGTGCCCACTGTAGCAGTTGTACAGTCCGTTTTGGTACCTAAGCTGTGTACACTTTCCTTGTGCACTCTGTGTACAGACATGTTGTGCACTGTGATTTGTTTTTTTCTTAGATTTTTGTTTGATTTTTTCCCTAGGACATGCACCTACCTGTGGCAGTACAATTACTTTTCTTTCTGTCATTTATCATGCTGTAGACCACAATTTAGTCACCAGTGTTCTTTTGTATTGTATTTTTTGGCAAGTGTTTGAACCTGATACCTTGTGTTGCTACTGCTACTATGATAAACGAATGGTATGTTTTCCTCTAACCTACAATTTAAATGAAAGTGTGCTTTTTCTGTTCCAAAGCTCGGGGATGTTTTTGCTGTTACAATCTGTTTTGTTTTCTGAGTTTTATGTGGCAAGATATTGTGTTTTGTACTTTTGGCATATTTTCAGCATTAAGGGCAACATCTTGTGTTGCCTGTCGTCTGCCTGGACCGAGAACAATGTGCACTGTGATATTTGTACAGACGGCGTCTGGCTGTGATAAATAAATACGCATTATTCCATTCACGATATTCATTATTTCTTGATACCTTGATAAGTTCCCCCGCAACGGTGGCTCAGTGGCTAAGGCGTAGCGCTGCTGAGCACTAGGGCGCAGTTTCGATACCCGGCTGCGGCGGCCGCATTTCTGATGGAGGCGAAAAGCAAAAACGCCCGTGTGTACGAGATTTCGGCACACAATAAAGATTCCCAGGTAGTAAAACTTGATCCTGAGCTCTCCCCTACGGCGCGCTTCATCGCCTGCGTTGCGTCGGCGCGTTAAACCATACAATCAATGGATACCTTGATAAATCGTGCGGACATGGTGTCAAGGAACCTCGCCCGAGTCGGTAGGCGTGAAGGGCGCTCGCGGCTGGCGCAGCCACCCAGCGAAGGGCGGCCGGCCGGCCGGCGCGATGTGACGTCGTCGACGTCACGTCACGTGACGCGCAGGCCTGAAAAGCTTCCGGGGGTGACGGTTCACTCCGTCTGACGTATTTACCCGCCGCCGTAGCCTACACCTGCCCTTTGCCGTACTCACCGTGGAATCCGGTGCTACCGCCATGCTCGTCGCGAACTCGCTATCGTCGCCAGTTACCTTACTTCGCGGAGAATGTTTGGGTAACATACAAGACGTTGACCTCTTGCGCCCTCTAGAGTTCGCCGAACGCGCACCTCACCTCCAGCTCAATGCTATGACGCCACCTGTGGCCACACTGCCCACGCCAGACTCATTCCAGCCCTCTGTTGCCGCTGAGCTATCACCGACACAAAGAAGGGAACTCTTCTCCCTTCTTCGAGAGTTCCGTTCTGCCTTCGATTGCGCTCAACCATCTTTGGGTCGCACAGCGAACATCACGCACCACATTGACACCGGTACTCATGCTCCCTTACGCCAACGACCATATCGAGTTTCAGCGGAAGAGCGCCGTATTATCAACGAACAAGTGGACGATATGCTCAAGCGTGGTGTCATCCAGCCATCGCAGAGCCCTTGGTCGTCCCCTGTTGTACTTGTGCGCAAAAAGTATGGGTCTATCCGATTCTGTGTCGACTACCGCCGGCTCAATAAGATAACTCGGAAGGATGTGTACCCGTTGCCACGCATCGACGACGCTCTCGATTGCTTGCAAGGGGCAGAATATTTCTCCTCCTTAGATTTACGCTCAGGATATTGGCAAGTTCCAATGGCTGATCCTGACCGATCGAAGACTGCATTTGTAACACCTGATGGGCTGTATGAGTTTAACGTCATGCCGTTTGGACTCTGCAACGCCCCAGCTACCTTCGAACGATGATGGACACCATCCTTCGCGGCTACAAGTGGAACACGTGCCTTTGCTACCTAGACGATATCGTCGTTTTTTCTCGCGACTTTTCCACTCACCTTGTTCGTCTTCGTGCTATTCTCACGTGTCTCACCTCTGCTGGCGTTCAACTTAACATCAAGAAGTGCCATTTTGCCGCACGTCAGCTCACCATACTGGGTCACGTCGTCTGCAAAGATGGTGTTCTCCCGGATCCGGCGAAACTCCGCGCCGTGGCCGACTATCCGAAGCCCAATTCCATCAAGACGCTTCGAAGTTTTATCGGCCTGTGCTCATACTTTCGTCGATTTGTGCGCAACTTCTCTTCCATCATCGCGCCTCTTACCAACCTGTTGACAACTTCCAAAGGCATGTCTGCTTGGTCAAAAGAGTGCGACGAATCCTTCAACGCGCTTCGGCGGTTATTATTATCACCTCCAATTCTACGACATTTTGACCCTGATGCGCCTACGGAGGTCCACACCGACGCCAGTGGTGTCGGTCTTGGTGCTGTGTTGGCTCAACGAAAACCAGGGCACCAAGAATACGTGGTCGCTTACGCGAGTCGAACCCTCAAGAAAGCCGAGTGTAATTATTCCGTCACGGAGAAAGAGTGCCTCGCAATTGTCTGGGCTTTGACGAAGTTCCGCCCATACCTTTATGGCCGCCCTTTCGAAGTCGTTACGGACCACCACGCTCTATGCTGGCTATCATCGCTCAAAGACCCGTCGGGGCGCCTTGGTCGTTGGGCGCTTCGCCTACAGGAATACGACATTCGTGTTGTATACCGATCCGGCCGCAAGCACTCCGACGCTGATGCGCTATCCCGCTCGCCGCTACCGGCTGACCCAGCCTCCTCGTCACCTTCTTCAGCTGTCATAACACCAATCGACTTCACAGACATGGCATCGGAACAACGCAAAGATGTGTGGATTTCCCAACTCCTCGCCTTTTTGACTGATCCGTTAGCTAATTTAGTGTCAAGAACTATCCGCCGTCAAGCCACACATTTCGCTATTCGAGACGACCTACTTTATCGGCGGAATTACACGTCTGAAGGTAGGAAGTGGCTGTTAGTGATACCCAACCACATGCGCTCGGAAATCTGTACTGCTTTCCACAACGACCCGCAAAGCGCTCACGCTGGCGCTCTCAAAACGTACAACCGTCTACGTCAGCGGTACTACTGGCGCGGCATGTACACATTTGTCCGCAAGTACGTACGTGCTTGTACTGCATGCCAGCGACGTAAAGTCCCACCTCAACGCCCTGCCGGTACACTTCAGCCTCTGCCTTGTCCAGCGCGTCCGTTTGACCGCGTTGGTATCGACTTATACGGACCACTTCCCACGTCGTCTTCTGGAAATAGGTGGATAATTGTCGGCGTGGACCACCTCACGCGTTACGCGGAGACAGCAGCACTACCCGCAGCAACCGCGAGGTAAGTTGCGTTTTTCATCTTGCGCAACTTTGTTCTTCGCCATGGTGCTCCCCGCGAACTTTTGAGCGACCGGGGCGTGTTTTCTTGTCTGACGCCATTCAAGCGTTGCTCGCCCAGTGCAACATGGTTCATCGCCTGACGACAGCATATCACCCGCAGACGAATGGCCCTCACAGAACGATTTAATCGCACTCTTGGTGATATGTTGACGATGTACACAGCTTCAGACCAGACTAATTGGGACACTGTCCTTCCATTCGTCACGTATGCGTATAACACCGCTACGCACGCGACAACAGGATTCTCCCCTTTCTTTCTGTTGTACGGACGCGAACCATCGTGCACGCTAGACACTATCCTCCCATACACGCCCGACTCCTCTGAGTACACTGCAATTTCTGATGTTGCCAGGTACGCAGAAGATTGCAGACGATTGGCCCGTTCTCTGACAACCGAGGACCAAGGCCACCAGAAGCTACGGCTTGACACCGGCCGACATCTCTCTACTTTCACGACTGGTGCTCTCGTTTGGCTCTGGGTTCCACCGAGCACTCCTGGCCTTTCGTCGAAATTACTGGCACGATACCACGGGCCTTACCGCATTCTCGCCCGTACGTCACCCGTCAATTATGAGATTGAGCCATTGACACAGTCTCATGACTTACGCCGTCGTGGCCGAGAAATTGTGCATGTGAGTCGCCTGAAGCCGTATTACGACCCCGCTATAGTGACTACGCCTTAAGTCGCCAGGTTGGCTACGCTATTCACCGGGGGCCAGTGTAGGGAACTATGCGAACGACGAAGAAGCAACATGAAACGGCAAGCCACAGCGTTGGTGCACGCGCGACCCGAGCTTGCGTTTGTTTTGTATTTTTCGGCCTGTTGGCGTTCCTCGCTCTTCTGGCGTTCCTCGGCCTTCCAGTAGGTCTGTACGTGAATAAACTGCGTGACATCTTGAATAAGCGGTATCTCCGACAATTGAGCTAAATACGTTCGTTATAACTACGTTACGGAAGGGTTTACCATGACTAGTGCCGACTGAACTCGAGTTTTTTTTTTTTTATGCGAGACCGAGCGACGTCATGGGTTTACGAGCAGGTCTTCACTACGGCGATTATTATTCTGCTCCCGTACGCCGAGCTCCCATGCACGAAGTTAAGTACAGCTATACACGCATACAAGAGCCACAAGTCGTCGCCGAGCATCGTGTGGTGGCACAAGCAATAAGACAATGCACGATGAATTAGAGTTGACTCATTTAGCATCTTTGAGCCGTGGCGTTTGTGTTACCCACAGTGCAGTACCATACGTGTTGCGCCGTATACCTTGATGAATGTATATATGTGAAACACATTACGTGCAGCTTGGTATTTGGAGGTTGCTCGTTCGTTTGAGCTGATCGTGTGAGACTGACGAGAATGCAGCCCGTGCTTGTTGCTATACCGCGTCTGCTCGACTGATCCGAGTCGGCGCTTGTATAAAGCTTGTATATATATTTATATACGCTTCAAAAACACTAACGTGGTAAGTGCCGCGTTCCTCGGCGATCTGCTGGAAAAACTACTCGTCGAAATGTCTCAAGATGTCAGAGGTGCACTCGCATGTGAGCTCAACTCTTGTTCGTAAAACGCTACTACGCGACAAGACAATAAGAACTCGCGACAATTGAAACGCGAAGGGGCACTTCGCCTGCAGTCTAATTCTCGTCTACATAGTTTTGTTCGAAGCGCACGGACTCTTCGAATGCCGTGTCCTATTCTTGTTCATCTGTACTTTGTCAAAAGGACAGGTCGTTTGAAGGTTCTTATGTTTACGTGAGCTTCTAGAAGTGGTCGCTAATCAAGTCGTGCGTCTTCATTACTACCTTCCTGCGTGACGCTTGGCGCTTTGTTTTCGGCTTGCCTCTTAGAGTAGTGAAAAAGAAAAATTGTTGCTGACCCGTCTGTCGTTACTTGACCTCACGTCAACGTGTGGTGTTCAAGCTGCTCTCCTTAGCTTTTAAGACCGCTGCTGCAGTGCGGACCTGGTCAACCGCTAGATCACCCTCATTAGGTCTTTCCTTCGCCATTCCTTGATGTCCATTTTAAACACTGACCCCCCTAGACCAGGAGAGAAGGCGAAGCGTGACTTGCCTGTAACGTTTGTGATACCGAGCTGCATGAGTGGTGATGGATGAGACGTGTGTATTGGTGCCATGTCCAGTGCGATGAGCGCGGAACAATAATAGACGAGTGGCTCTTCGGCTCTCACGCGCACATCCTGTATACCTTATTTATGTCATGTGCCATTGGAATCGGCGTACACGTGTTAATCTAATTGTGCCAGCGTTAGCAATAATACTGGATCGATAGCAGCATTGTTGTGACGCTGATGCAGTTCCGCTTTATTATTCTGTTGCTTTTGATTGCGCCCCAGGTGTGTAATGAGCCCAGATATTGAAAGTGGAATATAGGATAGGACTTGGCCCTGAAGTGGGTGCAGTCGAGGATATGATGAAATCGACGATCCCTTGTTATATACGCACTTGTAAGCATGTCAAATATAATTCCTTCCTTCTATTTTTTGTACTTGGTATGAAAACAAACATGCCTTACCACCAGGCATCCCGTCGCCTGCCTAGAAAAATACTTTGACACACCCCTCTTCTTCTTAAATAAGGAAAGATTGATAAACACATATTGTTGTATATGATCTCACGCCCCTCAGTGACCTGTTATGCGATGAAAACTGAACATTTAATCCAAAGCTTGAATGAAAGTTGCCTGTTGATTCAAAAGTTGTTTTTCCCTCTTTCTTTGTTCCGCAGCGCTGTACTTAAGCTTTCTACTCTGGTTCAGTGTTAAAAAAAGTTACCTCATCATTTTTCAAAATATACAGAGCGCTTTTGATAAAGTGCGTATCATTCAAGTTCATGAAATGCTTTCGGCTACATGATCCCGTGACTGCCACTATCCTAGGGGATGCGGCTGTACGCAAAACGAAACAAGGAACAAGAAACTTTCTTAATCAACGCCTTTAATGACTGAAAACTTGAAATATCCCAGCGCAATTGTGGGAAGCAAGCAATGCTCACACCACTGTTGTCTGACACGCGGTAGTAATGAGCCTGTGGTGCTATTCTGGACATTGTCAGGGACAATACATGTCAAAGTTCACCATTGGTAAATCGTGATTGACCCGAAGTGCTGATACAACCTTTCCGATTGGCTTTAAATGCCGCAATTATGAAAATTGATAAGATCGCAGAGGTTAGCAGTGTCAGGGATAGCACCCCTGGTCTTGACACTCCCCTGTTAAAAGCCATTGTTCTCCACATGCGAACAGCCCCGGCAATAACAGAAAGACAATCATTAAAGATGACTACCAGTTTTACCCTTACTTGTTTTTTTTTCTTTTTTATGGAACGCTTGCAATGCGTGATACACATAAGAAATTGAAGAGAGCAACTTTAACTGCTTTCGCTCAGCACTTTTTCTTCTCCAAAAGAAAAGCAGTGTTGAATGTGTTGAGCAGCGTGGTTGCTGGCCATATCACTCAAACAGTTAGTTTGTTGGGGTCACTTTGGTAGTCTATCCTATATAGCTTAAGAAGCAGTGGGGCGTGTGATAATTTTACTGGCTCAGTAGCAAACTTGGAGTGCTAAGTGAAAGGATACTACCCAATGTACAATCTAGTATATTGGAGGCTAAGAAGATAGTGAAAGCAAACTAGCTGTTATGAGTGACCATCTTTACACTCTACGGCAGTTAGAGTTGCCCTAACAATGTACTTACGGTTGAAAGATGCCTCGGACATTCATGCTTTCAGACAGTGCTGCGGCACTGCAGCCGCATCAGAACGCTCCACGTTACGAGCTTAGCACGTGTGCAGTTTTGGATGATCGGGGTCGAACCATGTGAGCTCGAGCTCAGCAGTGTGATGCCATGACCTTTACGATATACCATAGCAAGTGGCTTCCCGCTAATCCTGCAGCACTTGCCATGGCAGACACGTTAGCAGTTCCATTACCGAAGAAGCAAGGATTTCCGGATGGTTTGTATGGCGACGAAATAGTCTGAATGTGCCTATGCAATTCGGGAACATTCATTGGTGCCTTAGTTCTTTACGAACAACGGATTATGCGGAGAGCAGCCCCCTCTAGCTTTCTACGGAGAAAGGAGTACTTGTTTCTATAGAACAGTCAAACTGGTACGAGGGTTTGCACTGACATCACTGAAACCGCCATGTTGATGCACCGCATGGCACGCACAAGGCTTACAGCACCACACGTTAGTGTTATCATTATATAACTTGCAGTTTTTTTATTTTGTATTGAAGCACTGAAGCTGATAGAATTTAGGCCGCATTGTTATCGTATAGAAGCATCTGAAGCGATATGAGATGATGCTGCCTCTACGTCATCAAGGCTGCCATGTTGGTGATGCAGCACGTTATTAAGCTTCTACCATGACGTCACGTGCGAGCTAACATTACGCGCGTGTTCCTAGATAACAACCACATGTGCGTATGGAAAGCGACATGCTTTAGCCCGTGACTGAGATCATCCCCGCTATGACGCCACCAAGAACGGGCCCGTGGTCAATTCAGGGCAACCCGCTCCGCCACTGCGCACGTCTTCGAGCAGGCAGGGTATTGCGTCGTGCACGTTGATCCACGCCGTAGCTGCAACAGCAACATCGACGACGCTTGGAGCAGCAACGCTGGACGAAGATTTCCGCAATGAGCACGGACAGCGAGACGCAGGCGCCAACCATGAGAAGCTGCAGCACCGCCGCCACGTCCTGCAGCTGCAGGGGCGACGCGGTGCTCACCGACTGCGTCGACTGCGAACCACCTGCACCACCCGACGTGCGCTGGCTTCGCTCCACCAGCAGGTTCTTCCAGTGGCTGGCCATGCCGGACTCGGCCACCCAACGGCTTCTGCACACAATCATAGGTAATGGTGTATTTTAACTTGTACTCCGTTTCATACACCGGGTTCAACGCTTTGAAAGCTCGAGTTCAACGCCATGTGCAGGTCCGCGAGTCTTGCACTTGGATATCGTTGTTGTAAATTTAAACGTGACCTACTGTATCCGACTGCTCGCTGCTGGAACTGATTGCGGAGGCCTCGATAAGTATACAGAGACGCTGAGTGATCCAGAACAAATGATTGACTACCATATAAATAACAAGGTATGTTTGTGTCTAAAGCACAAAGCATTTTCGTTTATTATTAGCCCGAGAACGAGAAAAATTGCAGTACATATGGTCATCGAACTATTCTTAGGTTGAACGTATATATCGCAAGAAAGG
>NW_027465056.1:0-65000 GCF_043290135.1 Rhipicephalus microplus
ATTAAGAGATTTGTCTCACCTGGGTGTGCGCGGTAGAATGCTTTCCATAATCGAGAGTTACTTGTCCAATCGGAAATTCCGCGTGCGTGTGGGCAGTACTCTCTCCCAAATATTTGTGCAAGAAACGGGAGTACCGCAAGGTGGTGTACTTAGTTGTACACTTTTTATTATAAAAATGAATTCCTTGCACCTGTCCATCCCCCGCAACATGTTTTACTCCACATATGTCGATGACGTCCAGCTTGGCTTTAAGTCATGCAACCTAGCAATGTGTGAGCGACAGGTTCAGTTAGGTTTAAACAAGGTCTCCAAATGGGCAGAGGAAAACCGATTCCGGCTGAACCCAGGAAAAAGAACATGTGTCTTGTTCTCTCGAAAGAGAGGCATGCACTCAGAACCCGACATTGAACTGAACGGCCAACGTCTGTCTGTGAATGCGGAGCATAAATTCCTAGGCTTAATCTTGGACAACAAGTTGACCTTCGTACCACACATAAAGTATTTAAAAACAAAATGTTCAAAAGCCATGAATGTTATGAAAGTGTTGTCGCATACTACCTGGGGTAGTGACAGGAAATGCCTCATGAACCTGTATAGAAGCCTAATTCGCACCCGCTTAGATTATGGGGCCATTGTTTATCAGTCTGCGACTCAAAGTGCTTTGAAGATGCTGGATCCCGAGCACCATTCCGGCATCCGCCTTTCTACGGGTGCTTTTCGCACCAGCCCCGTAGAAAGCCTTTACGTTGAGTCAAATGAGTGGTCGCTTCATCTGCAAAGAACCTACATGTCCTTTGTATATTTCCTTAAGGTGAAGGCAGACAAGAGGCACCCCTCATACTCTACTATTAATGACTTGTCGAGCTCCATCATTTCCAAAACAGGCCTTCAATGAGGCAGCCCTTCTCAGTTCGCCTGAAGGGTCTAGCTGAGGACACTGGAGTGTCACTCGAACACAGTTAAAGGCTCCTGTAGCATACCCGCCACCGTGGCAGTGGCAGACTATAGATTGCGATGTGTCTTTCCTAGAAGTTACTAAACATGCGCCTATTGCCCATATTCGAACATACTTCTTGGAACTTCAACACAAATACACACGTCCTGAGTTTTTTACAGATGCCTCTAAGTCTAACTCCTCTGTGTCCTACGCTGCTGTTGGCCCTTCCTTTTCGGATGCTGGCCCGCTACATCCAGGCACAAGTATCTTCACAGCGGAAGCTTACGCGATACTCGTGGCAGCTAAACACATAAAACAATCACAAATACAAAAAGCAGTAATTTATACAGACTCCCTCAGTGTGGTAACGGCTCTGCAAAGTCTTAAAAAACAAAAAAACCCTGTCCTCGTTTCACTTTACTCCATTTTATGCACACTCAACACACTCAACCGACATGTTGTTGTGTGCTGGGTGCCAGGGCACCGTGAAATTCAAGGCAACATGATGGCGGATCAGCTTGCTGCATCCGCCCACGAAAGCACCGCCATTACACCTTTATCGATCCCGGCCCTTGATCTTAAGCCGTCTCTCAAACGAAATCTCAGGGACTACTGGCAGAGCAAGTGGGATACACACACACAAAACAAACTACACATTGTTAAGCCACACCTTGGTCATTGGCTGCCCGTATCGAAATCGCGTCATACAGAGGTAATACTTACAAGACTCAGGATAGGACACACATACACGACACACACACATCTTCTCTCGGGTGGGGATCCACCATTGTGTGACAGATGTGGTGAAGGATTAACAGTCCTTCACATTTTAATTCAGTGCAAACAATTGGACGCTCTAAGAAAACAACACTTTCCATTACCCTACCGACAACATATACCTTTACACCCTGCAATGTTCGTCGGTAGGGAACCGCTTTTTAGTCATAAGTCATTATTCGCGTTTTTAAGAGAAATTCATAGTTTTCATATCATATTCTCCGGCATTCCGTAGCACGACTTCTCCTGGGAGGTTTTCGCTGCGGTGGCTACACAAGAAAGCACTTGCCTCACGGCCCTTGGACGCAAGGGTATGAACGAGTGAGGCACTTGTGCTAATGCCATACATATCCATCATCGTCTTTTATTATCACCAACTTTCATCACCTATTCGCACCACACACCTTTCACGGCATGGTCATGATTTTACTACTTGTACGTTTTTACCCGCCTTACCGCGAGGAATTTTATGGCCCTTATACAGCCGCTAATCACAATCATCGTCCACATTCCTTGTGCTATGAACTGGCGCTCTTTGGCCATCAAATGACCCTTGCGCCAAAAAAACGCCATATATCATCATCACCACACATATGTCACGCCACTGTCATAATTTTATTACTTTCATGTTTTAACCCGCGTTAGAGCGAGGAATTTTAAGGCCCCTTTACAGCCACGCACCATATCATTGTTCATATCTGTAGTCAATTGAAATGGCGCTCTTTGGCGATCAATTGGCCCTTGCGCCACTAAAATGTACTCATCGTCATCCCCTGGGGTTGAGCCAACACTGGGTGATTAGACCTTTAAGGCCCCCAGGCAGAGGCAACACACTCCTTTGGCCCCGGCTTCACATAGACGGCAACCCTGGGCTGACCTACCCAGGGGAAATTGGCAGTTGCCTTTTCCTATCTCTCTCTTCCTACACCTTTGTCTTTATCTCTCACTTTTTATCTGTCCTGTCCTGTCATCTTCTCTTTTCCGTTTACTTGCAAATTTCCTGGCAGCGAGGTTTAACACTGTGTAGTTACCTAACCTTGGGTATTTATATCTAGACGGCACCCCTGGGCTGACCCACTCAGGGGAAACCGGCAGTCCCCTTTCCTGTCTCTCTCTCTCCCTCGTCATCTTCGTCTTTGCCTCTTACTTTCAATCTTTCCTGTTCTCTCCTCTCTTCAATTTACTTTTGTTTTTTTCTGGCGGCAAGGGCTCACCTTGTGTGGCTATCCAAACAAGGGTAAACCATAATGAGTTATAGTACCTGCGTACTGCTGGCGTTACCCGAGCTAACGGGGGAGTTTCTACTCCCTCCCACGCCTAGCCGTGCGTGGCTTTGCCGTGTCCGGGGAAAAGGGAATCCTGGGGGTTGAGCCGACGCTGGGTGATTGGACCTTTAAGGCCCCCTGGCAGAGGCAACAAACCATTTTGGCCCCGGCTTCACGTAGACGGCACCCCTGGGCTGACCCACCCAGGGGAAATCGGCAGTCGCCTTTTCCTGTCTCTCTCTCCCAACATCTTCGTCTTTCTTACTTTTTTAGCTTTCCTGTCTACTTCTCTCTTCTGCTTACTTTCAATTTTCTCGGCGGGAAGGGTTAACCCTGTGCAAATAGCCTACCTTGGCTTATGCGCGTTGGGTTATAGCAGGGTTGTACGGCTGACGTCTGCAAGCTTTTAGCATCCGCAAACTTGCAGCGTCCCCTCGTTGGGCTCCGTGGTGGGTGGCCGCCAACGCTGCTGAACAACATACAATTAGCATGCAGAAAGCATTTCCTTTACTTAGTGATCGTGCCTCCTCAAAGCGCGTATGCACCGAAGACATCATTTTTTTTCATCCGGCCAAAACAAATGTTTCCTAGTTTCCACGTTTTACACTGTGAAAAAACTAACAAGCAAGCCAGAACTGTATCCCCCTTCATAGTGGCTAGAAGCTCAACCGAAACTCTCGGTGCTGGGTACAAGGTTACCAAAATGGCCAGCGGAGATCTACTTCTTGAGATACGTGACGAAGACCAATTCGATAAGCTGAACACCCTCACAACGTTTGGAGACACACCCATCAGTTACGCCACACAGGTCCATGAACTCATCTCGCGGGGTCGTATCGGACGTAGATTTGCTTGACCTGACCGAAGCTGAACTTCTGGAACGATGGAAGAGCCAGAATGTGACAAACGTACAGCGTATTAAGATGAGAAGAGATCAAAAGGAAATCCCAACCAAACACTTAGTACTGACCTTTGCTTCGAGCGATTTGCCAGAAACTATTCAGACTGGATACACAAAGACATCCGTGAGACCATATATTCCCAACCCCCGCCGTTGCTTCCAATGTCAGAGATATGGCCACGGCTCGCAAAGCTGTCGTGGCCGGAAAACTTGTGCTCTGTGTGGAGTCGTGGGCCATGTGTCCGACAACTGCGAAGCACCTGCACGCTGTGTGAACTGTGGTGGTAATCATGCTGCGTACTCACGTTCCTGTTCTTTCTGGAAAAAAGAAAAAGAGATCATCACTTTAAAGATAAAAGAAAACATTACATTTAAAGAAGCAAGAAAAAGAGTCTCGCCATTTTATGGCCCCACATATGCTGATGCGGCGCGCCAGGGGGCAGTGTCACACCAGCCCTCGCCACTCCTTCGGCCTGCGCAGAGCGAGCCATTGGCTGTGGCGCCTGCCCCCAAGGCGGCAGTAGTTGAGTCTACTCCGCCTTCTATTGAACAGAGACCAGAGACTCCAGGGTCCTCGGGTCTCAAGGCCTCACCTCGCCAGGCGAGGCCCAAGCTTCGAAAAACCAGCTCGCATGAGCGGGCATCCAGTGCCTCCGAGGAGGCAATGGATACGGCGGCACCCCTTGTGCCAAAAGAACGGCGCGGCTCTTTGGAGCGCGCCAAGAGAACTAAAAAGCTCATAACAGGGCCTGATAATAGCCCTGTTATTTGAGCTCGACCTTTCAGCTTAAACAAGTCACTCCCTTAACGTACACACAGCACTACTTTACTTCCAATACGGAAACACAAATTATACAGTGGAACGTCAGTGGACTGCTTAGGAACCTCGACGACGTCCAAGAGCTTTTATACAAACACTCACCTCAAGTGCTGTGTGTACAGGAAACACACCTAAAATCCTCCAATACAAATTTTTTTACGTGCTTACGTCATATACCGAAAGGACCGAGATGATGCTGTTGCGTCATCCGGTGGCGTAGCCATTATTATTAACCAAGGATTAGCGTGTACACATTTACCACTCCAAACATCCCTTGAGGCAGTGGCTGTTCGAGCGGTACTTTTAAAAAAACTCGTCACCATTTGCTCTTTGTATGTACCTCCCCACCACCGTCTTGAAAGACGTGAATTTCAGTCTTTAATAGACGAACTGCCTGAACCCTATTTGCTTCTTGGCGACCTAAACGCACATAGTGGACTCTGGGGCGATTCTCGCTGTGATGCACGAGGTCGTCTGATTGAACAATTTCTCTTCTCCTCCGGTGCCTGTTTGCTGAATAGGAAAGAGCCAACATACTATGACGTTGCCAACAAAACTTACTCGTATATAGACCTCAGCATCGTATCACCTTCACTCCTACCCCTACTGAAATGGAAAATCATAAATAATCTATATGGAAGTGACCATTTTCCTGTAGTGTTGAGTTCACAAACAACACATGAATGTCCTCTACATGTTCCCAAATGGCTGATAAACAAAGCAGACTGGGAACAGTTCCACAACACTACACGTTTGAGTTGGACAGACATATGTAGGTTAAACATAGCTGAAGCTGTGAAGTACTTCACAGCTTTTCTAACTGACGCAGCAGCTGGTGCATACCGCAAACATCTGGAATGCCCGGCAAATGACACGTCCCATGGTGGAACACGGAGTGTCGTAATGCGCGAAAGGAACAGAACAGGGCATGGAGATTGCTGCGCAACTCGCCAACAGCGGAAAATCTTGACATGTTTAAGAAAATAAAGTCTCAAGGAAGGAGAACGCGTCGGCAGGCCAGAAGAGAAAGCTGGCAGAAGTTTTTGTCAGGGATCAATTCATACACACAGGAGGCAAAAGTCTGGAACATGGTCGGTAGGATAGCAGGGAAACAAGTACACACACTTCCACTCGTAAACACTCAAGGTGATACCTCGGAAGATCAGGCAAACTTCCTCGGGGCACACTTTGAACGGGTATCCAGCTCGTCCCACTATACTGACACTTTCCAAAAATACAGAACAAGAATAGAAAAGCAGAAACTCGAACACAAATCCACTAAATACGAGGCATATAACCAAGCTTTCAGTCTAGTGGAGCTCCGAACATCTCTAAACTCCTGCAGCACTTCTGCCCCAGGTTCTGACCGTGTGGTGTATGAAATGCTAAAAAACCTACCCGCCGAAGCACGAAAAACCCTACTTTGTACAATGCTATCTGGTTTTGTGGCACTATCCCTACCTCCTGGAAAGAGGCTATTATTATTCCCATGTTGAAAGAGGGCAAGGACCCTTCTTTAGCTTCAAGTTATAGGCCTATATCACTTACAAGCTGCTTGTGCAAAGTATTCGAAAAAATGATAAACTGCCGACTTGTACATATCCTTGAAACAAACAATTTGCTCGACCCATTTCAGTGCGGGTTTCGAGAAAGTAGATCCACCACAGACCACCTTGTTCGTATCGAAGCACAGATCAGAGACGCCTTTGTCCATAAACAATATTTTCCCTCTGTGTTCCTCGATATCGAAAAGGCGTATGATACAACATGGCGTTTCGGAAATCTAAGAGACCTGTCCCACCTTGGTGTGCGCGGAAGAATGTTTCATATAATCGAAAGTTACCTGTCAAACCGGACATTCCGTGTTCGTCTGGGCAGTGTGCTCTCTCAAACATTTGTCCAGGAAACAGGCGTGCCACAAGGTGGCGTGCTTAGTTGCACACTTTTTATTATCAATATGAATTCTTTGCACTTGTCCATTCCCCGCAATATGTTCTATTGTACATATGTCGACGACGTTCAGCTTGGCTTCAAGTCATGCAACTTGGCCATGTGTCAGCGGCAGGTTCAGCTGGGTTTAAGGTTTAATGAGGTCTCCAAATGGGCAGATGAAAACGGATTTCGACTTAACCCACAAAAAAGCACGTGTGTCTTGTTCTCTCGAAAGAGAGGCATGCACTCGGAACCTGACATTCGACTGAACGGGCAACGTCTGTCTGTCAAAGCTGAGCATAAATTCTTAGGCTTAATCTTGGACAACAAGTTGACCTTCGTACCCCACATAAAGTATTTAAAAACAAAATGTTTAACAGCCATGAATGTTATAAAAGTGTTGTCACGTACTACGTGGGGTAGTGACAGGAAATGCCTCATGAACCTGTATAGAAGCCTTATTCGCACCCGGTTAGATTATGGGGCCGTTATTTATCAGTCAGCGACTCAAAGTGTTTGAAGATGCTGCATCCCGTGCACCATTCGGGCATCCGCCTTTCTACGGGTGCTTTTCGCACCAGCCCCGTAGAAAGCCTTTACGTTGAGTCAAATGAGTGGTCGCTTCATCTGCAAAGAACCTACATGTCCTTTGTATATTTCCTTAAGGTGAAAGCAGACAAGAGGCACCCCTCATACTCTACTATTAATGACTTGTCGAGCTCCATTCTTTTTCAAAACAGGCCTTCAATGAGGCAGCCCTTCTCAGTTCGCCTGAAGGGTCTAGCTGAGGACACTGGAGTGTCACTCGAACACAGTTTAATGGCTCCTGTAGCATTCCCGCCACCGTGGCAGTGGCAGACTATAGATTGCGATGTGTCTTTTTTAGAAGTTACTAAACATGCGCCTATTGCCCATATTCGAACATACTTCTTGGAACTTCAACACAAATACACACGTCCTGAGTTTTTTACAGATGCCTCTAAGTCTAACTTCTCTGTGTCCTACGCTGCTGTTGGCCCTACCTTTTCGGATGCTGGCCCTCTACATCCAGGCAGAAGTATCTTCACAGCGGAAGCTTACGCGATACTTGTGGCAGCTAAACACATCAAACAATCACAAATACAAAAAGCATTAATTTATATAGACTCCCTCAGTGTGGTAACGGCTCTGCACAGTCTTAAGAAACAAAAAAAAAACCCTGTCCTCGTTTCACTTTACTCCATTTTATGCACCCTCTACACACTCAACAGACATGTTGTTGTGTGCTGGGTGCCAGGGCACCGTGAGATTCAAGGCAACGTGATGGCGGATCAGCTTGCTGCATCCGCCCACGAAAGCACCGCCATTACACCGACATCAATCCCGGCCCTTGATCTTAAGCCGTCTCTCAAACGAAAACTCAGGGACTACTGGCAGAGCAAGGGGGATACACACACACAAAACAAACTACACGTTATCAAGCCACAGCTTGGCCATTGGCCACCAGTATCAAAATCACGTCTAACAGAGGTAACACTAACAAGACTAAGGATAGGACACATATACACGACACACACACATCTTTTGTCCGGTGGTGATCCACCATTGTGTGATAAATGTGGTGAGGCATTAACAGTTCTTCACGTTTTAATTCAATGTAAACATTTAGACAACCTAAGAAGACAACACTTCCCACTATCCTACCGACAACATATACCTTTACACCCTGCAATGTTCGTCGGTAGGGAACCGCTTTTTAGTCACAAATCTTTATTAGCGTTTTTAAAGAAAATTCATAATTTTCATATCACATACCCGGCCATACCGTAGCACGACCTCTCTAGAGAGGTTTTTGCTGCGGTGGCTACACAGGAAAGCACTTGCCTCACGGCCCTTGCACGCAAGGGTACTAACGTGTGAGGTACTTGTGCTAATGCCATACATGTCCGCCATCGTTTTTCATTATCACCAACTTTTGTCACCTATTCACACCACACACACCTTTCACGGCATGGTCATGATTTTATTACTGTATGTTTTTACCCGGTTTACTGCGAGGAATTTTATGGCCCTTATACAGCCGCTAATCACAACCATTGTCCACATTCCTGTCTCATGAACTGGCGCTCTTTGGCCATCAAATGGCCCTTGCGCCAAAAAACACCATATATCATCACTGCTGGCGTTGCGCAGACATGCCCACATGCTCTGCCATGTCCCCTTGTTGGACTCCGTGGTGGGTGGTAGGCACCGTTACTGAAAAATACACATTTCCCACGGGATCCTCGACCCCCTCTCTAACTGATCGTGCCTCGAAAAGAGTACGCACCGACGCAACTTCACTACTTTGGCCCAAAAACTGAGAAACTTTCCCAAAATACCATGTCCTCCACTGCGAACAATCATCTACCAAAGCTAGAGCAATCTCACCCTTCCTTGTGGCCAAGTGCTTGAGAGAAACCATTGGAACTGTTTATAAGGCCACGAAGATGGCAAGTGGAGATCTGCTTCTCGAATTAAAAGAGAAGGAACAGTACAATAAACTCTCGCACCTTGTAGCCTTTGGTAACATCCCCATCTCTGTGAGCGCACACAGTACCATGAATACAGTGAAGGGCGTGGTATCGGACGAATAATTCATGACACTGAGTGAAGAAGAGCTCCTTGAAGGATGGAAGGACGAAGGTGTAATACATGTCCAGCGCACCAAAATCAGACGTAACAACATCGAAATAGCAATAAATGGAGTGTCAGGCCACAATTCTGAATATTGCGAAGAACCATCACACTGTGTGAACTGTGGTGGAAATCATGCCGCATACTCACGGTCTCGCTCATTTTGGAAAAAAGAAAAGGAAATCATCACATTGAAAATTAAAGAAAATATCACATTCAAGGAAGCAAGACGAAGAGTGTCGCCATTGTATGGCGCTACATATGCTGATCCGGCGCGTCAGGGGGCAACGCCGCACCAGCCCTCGCCACTCCTTCGGCCAGCGCAGAGCGAGCCGACGGCTGTGGCACCTGCCCCCAAGGCGGCAGTAGTTCAGGCTACTCCGCCTCCTAGCGAATTGAGGCCGGAGACTCCAGGGTCCTGTGGTCTCAAGGCCTCCCCTCACCAGGCGAGGCCTAAAATCCGAACCATGAGCTCGCATGGGCGGGCACCCAGTGCCTCTGAGGAGGCAATAGATACAACGGTACCCTTGGTACCAAAAGAGCGGGGCGCCTCCTTGGAGCGCGCCAAGAAAAATAAAAAACCAATAACGGGGCCGGACAACCGTCCTGCCACCTGAATTAATGAGCTCAATCCAACACAGGATACTCTTTGTACACACAGCAGCATCTCTCTTGTTTAAATATGCAGACAGAAATATTACAGTGGAACATCCGAGGCCTTCTTCGAAACCTCGATGACTTACAAGAACTCCTCCATGAACACAATCCAAGAGTGCTGTGTGTACAGGAGACACACTTAAAACGAACTAACACAAACTTTTTACGTAACTATTTAATCTTCCGAAAGGATAGAGATGATGCCATGCTACCATCCGGTGGTGTAGCGGTTATAGTAAGTCAAGGTATAGCATGCACACAATTACCCCTTCAAACTTCCCTCGAGGCGGTGGCTGTCCGAGCAGTTATTCTAAACAAACTTGTCACTGTTTGCTCTTTGTACATACCTCCGCACCACCGTCTCGAAAAACTTCAATTCTAGTCTTTAATCGACGAACTACCTGAACCTTATCTGGTCCTTGGGGACCTGAACGCACATAATGGTCTGTGGGGTGACTCTCGCTGTGATGCCCGAGGTCGTCTCATTGAAAAATTCCTCATTTCATCGGGTGCTTGTCTGTTGAATAGGAAAGAGGCAACATACTATAACCTTGCCAACAAAACTTACTCTTCCATAGACCTCAGTATCGCATCTCCTTCACTTGTACCATTACTTCAGTGGAAAGTCATAAATAATCCATACGGAAGTGACCATTTCCCTTTAGTTTTGAGTACACCAATAACAAATGAATGTCCTCCACATGTTCCCAAATGGCTGGTAAACAAAGCCAACTGGGAACGATTTCAAAAGCTTACTCACCTAAATTGGACTGACATATGCGGGTTAGGCATAGATGAAGCTGTGCAGTACTTCACGGCTTTTCTTACTGACGCAGCAACCAAGTGCATTCCACAAACATCTGGACTGCCCGGCAAACGACACGTTCCGTGGTGGAACACTGAGTGCCAGAAGGCGCGAAAGGAACAGAACAGGGCATGGAGGTTGCTGCGGAACTCGCCGACAGCGGAAAACCTTGAGAGCTTTAGGAAAATAAAATCTCGAGGCAGGAGAACGCGTTGGCAGGCCAGAAGAGAAAGTTGGCGCGAGTTTTTATCAGGAATAAATTCATATACACAAGAGGCTAAAGTCTGGAACATGGTTCGTAGGGTAGCAGGAAGACAAGTACACTCACTCCCACTCGTAAACACACAAGGTTATAGCCTTGGAGATCAAGCGAACTTCCTCGGTGCACACTACGAGCAGGTGTCTAGCTCGTCACACTACACTGAAGCTTTCCAAAGACACAAAGCAAAGATAGAAAAGCAGAAACTAGAATCCAAGTGCAGAAATTACGAGGAATGCAACCAACCTTTCAACTTAGCTGAGCTACAAACATCACTAACCTCTTGCAATAATTCCGCTCCAGGCTACGACCGTGTCACATATGAAATGTTGAAAAACTTGCCGCTCGAAACGCGAAAAACTTTACTCTCTCTATACAATGCTATCTGGCTTTCAGGTACCATCCCTGCTTCTTGGAAAGAGGCTATTGTTATCCCTATTTTGAAACAGGGCAAGGACCCTTCCTCAGTTTCAAGTTATAGGCCCATTGCACTAACCAGCTGCGTTTGTAAACTTTTTGAAAAAATGATAAACCGCCGACTTTTACATTTGCTTGAAACACACAATCTGCTCGACCAATTTCAGTGTGGATTTCGGGAGGGTAGATCCACCACCGACCATCTGGTGCGTATCGAGGCACAGATCCGAGACGCTTTTGTCCACAAACAATACTTCCTCTCAGTGTTTTTCGATATCGAGAAGGCTTACGACACAACATGGCGTTTTGGGATATTAAGAGACTTGTCTAACCTGGGTGTGCGCGGTAGAATGCTTTCCATAATCGAGAGTTACTTGTCCAATCGGAAATTCCGCGTCCGTGTGGGCAGTACTCTCTCCCAAATATTTGTGCAAGAAACGGGAGTACCGCAAGGTGGTGTACTTAGTTGTACACTTTTTATTATAAAAATGAATTCCTTGCACCTGTCCATCCCCCGCAACATGTTCTACTCCACATATGTCGATGACGTCCAGCTTGGCTTTAAGTCATGCAACCTAGCAATGTGTGAGCGACAGGTTCAGTTAGGTTTAAACAAGGTCTGCAAATGGGCAGAGGAAAACGGATTCCGGCTGAACCCAGGAAAAAGAACATGTGTCTTGTTCTCTCGAAAGAGAGGCATGCACTCAGAACCCGACATTGAACTGAACGGCCAACGTCTGTCTGTGAATGCGGAGCATAAATTCCTAGGCTTAATCTTGGACAACAAGTTGACCTTCGTACCACACATAAAGTATTTAAAAACAAAATGTTTAAAAGCCATGAATGTTATAAAAGTGTTGTCACGTACTACGTGGGGTAGTGATAGGCAATGCCTCATGAACCTCTATAGAAGCCTTATTCGTACCCGCTTAGATTATGGGGCCGTTGTCTATCAGTCTGCCACTCAAAGTGCCTTGAAAATGCTGGACCCCGTGCACCATTTGGGCATACGCCTTTCTACGGGTGCTTTTCGCACCAGCCCCGTAGAAAGCCTTTACGTTGAGTCAAATGAGTGGTCGCTTCATCTGCAAAGAACCTACATGTCCTTTGTATATTTCCTTAAGGTGAAAGCAGACAAGAGGCACCCCTCATACTCTACTATTAATGACTTGGCGAGCTCCATTCTTTTTCAAAATAGGCCTTCAATGAGGCAGCCCTTCTCAGTTCGCCTGAAGAGTCTAGCTGAGGACACTGGAGTGTCACTCGAACACAGTTTAATGGCTCCTGTAGCATACCTGCC
The DNA here is from genome assembly GCF_043290135.1 of Rhipicephalus microplus. Lineage (NCBI taxonomy): Eukaryota > Metazoa > Arthropoda > Arachnida > Ixodida > Ixodidae > Rhipicephalus > Rhipicephalus microplus. The sequence continues at coordinate 12,726 of NW_027465056.1, forward strand.
ACCGTGGCAGTGGCAGACTATTGACTGCGATGTGTCTTTCCTAGAGGTTACAAAACATGCACATATTGCCCATATCCGAACACACTTTCTGGAACTTCAACACAAATACACACGTCCTGAGGTCTTCACAGATGCCTCCAAGACTAACTCCTCTGTGTCCTACGCTGCTGTCGGCCCATCCTTTTCGGATGCTGGCCCTCTACATCCCCGCACAAGTATCTTCACAGCGGAAGCTTACGCGATACTGGTGGCAGCTAAACACATCAAACAATTACAAATACAAAAAGCAGTAATTTATACAGACTCCCTCAGTGTGGTAACGGCTCTGCACAGTCTTAAAAAACAAAAAAACCCAGTCCTTGTCTCACTTTACTCCATTTTGTGCACACTCTACACACACAAACAACATGTTGTAGTTTGCTGGGTGCCAGGGCACCGTGAGATCCAAGGCAACGTGAGGGCGGATCAGCTCGCTGCATCCGTCCATGAGAGCACCGCCATTACATCTATATCAATCCCGGCCCTTGATCTTAAGCCGTCTCTCAAACGAAACCTCAGGGACTACTGGCAGAGCAAGTGGGATACACACACACAAAATAAACTACACGTTATCAAGCCACACCTTGGCCATTGGCCACCAGTATCAAAATCACGTCTAACAGAGGTAACACTAACAAGACTCAGGATAGGACACACATACACGACACACACACATCTTTTATCCGGTGGTGATCCACCATTGTGTGATAAAGTTGGTGATACATTAACAGTTCTTCACGTTTTAATTCAATGTAAACATTTAGACACTCTAAGAAGACAACACTTCCCTCTATCCTACCGACAACATATACCTTTACACCCTACAATGTTCGTCGGTAGGGAACCGCTTTTTAGTCACAAATCATTATTAGCGTTTTTAAAGGAAATTCATAATTTTCACATCATATACCCGGGCATACCGTAGCACGACTTCTCTAGAGAGGTTTTTGCTGCGGTGGCTACACAGGAAAGCACTTGCCTCACGGCCCTTGGACGCAAGGGTATGAACGAGTGAGGCACTTGTGCTAATGCCATACATATCCACCATTGTCTTATTATCACCAACTTTTGTCATCATTCACACCACACACATCTTTCACGGCATGGTCATCATTTTATTACTTGTATGTTCTTACCCGCCTTATCGCGAGGAATTTTATGGCCCTTATACAGCCGCTTATCACAATCATTGTCCATATTTTTAGTAAAATGAAATGGCGCTCTTTGGCCAACAAATGGCCCTTGCGCCAAAAAACACCATATATCATCATCCCTTTCATCCAATGCTACTCTTGGGCGATGACGCCCTAATACCTATAGCTGATGTGATCAGCTTTTTAAATGAAGCACAACTTCTGAACAAGGCATGACTACAATAAACTATGCTACCGCTAGACGTGGCGAAACTTGACTGATGTGACTCGTAGCACAGCCTATTCGGAGAGGCATCTGCTGCAGCTCGAATTTACAACGAGGCACTTGCCTCCCTGCCCTTAGGTATAAGGACACGGGTATGGTATTAGTGCAATGTAAAAGCCATTGCGGTTTAACATAACCTCATGCACCAACCATACACATTGACCACCCCGAGCATCACACACAATCTTAGAAGAGATATATACTTCACGTGTTTACGGAGCCAATCCTTTTAAGCCTTTATACAGCCACGCTTCACCGCTCATCATATTCATATGTCATCGCCGTTAACACATTTCAGAGTCATTGTCATAGCCCTGTTTGCTGTAAGTATTCTCACCACGAGTCTGGCGCAGCATAGCCTTAGTTGCTCTTGCGCCACAAAACCCAACATAACTAACTAACTAATAAACTCCATGCTATTAAACCGCAACTAGGTTATTGGCCGCCACTATCAAAATCACGACACACAGAAGTAATACTAACAAGGCTTAGAACAGGACACACACATTCCACACACTCATTTCTTCTGTCTTCCGGTGATCCACCATATTGTGAGAGATGTGGAGACCCCCTTACGGTTCTCCACATTCTCGTCCAGTGCAATGAGCTAGATGCTCTAAGAAAAAAGCACTTTTTACTGCCCTACCGACAGCAGCTCCCTCTACACCCTGGGATGCTCATCGGTAGGGATCCGCTTTTTAAACTGCAAACACTTTTTACGTTTTTAAAAGATGTGCAAAGCTTTCACCCGATATTTCGAGGTCACCCGTAGCACGACCTCTATAGTGTGGTCGTGGCTGCGGTGACTATATCTTCATCATGGTTTTATTATCATGACATTTTGCCATCAGCTATCACCACACATATGTCACGCCACTGTCATAATTTTATTACTTTCATGTTTTAACCCGCGTTAGAGCGAGGAATTTTAAGGCCCCTTTACAGCCACGCACCATATCATTGTTCATATCTGTAGTCAATTGAAATGGCGCTCTTTGGCCATCAATTGGCCCTTGCGCCACTAAAATCTACTCATCATCATCACCTGGGGGTTGAGCCAACACTGGGTGATTAGACCTTTAAGGCCCCTCGGCAGAGGCAACACACTCCTTTGGCCCCGGCTTCACGTAGACGGCAACCCTGGGCTGACCTACCCAGGGGAAATTGGCAGTTGCCTTTTCCTATCTCTCTCTTCCTACATCTTTGTCTTTATCTCTCACTTTTTATCTGTCCTGTCCTGTCATCTTCTCTTTCCCGTTTACTTGCAAATTTCTTGGCAGCGAGGTTTAACACTGTGTAGTTACCTAACCTTGGGTAGTTATATCTAGACGGCACCCCTGGGCTGACCCACTCAGGGGAAACCGGCAGTCGCCTTTTCCTGTCTCTCTCTCTCCCTCGTCATCTTCGTCTTTGCCTCTTACTTTCAATCTTTCCTGTTCTCTCCTCTCTTCAATTTACTTTTGTTTTTTCCTGGCGGCAAGGCTTAACCTGGTGTGGCTATCCAAACAAGGCTAAACCATAATGAGTTATAGTACCTGCGTACTGCTGGCGTTACCCGAGCTAACGGGGGAGTTTCTACTCCCTCCCACGCCTAGCCGTGCGTGGCTTTGCCGTGTCCGGGGAAAAGGGAATCCTGGGGGTTGAGCCGACGCTGGGTGATTGGACCTTTAAGGCCCCCCGGCAGAGGCAACACACCCCTTTGGCCCCGGCTTCACGTAGACGGCACCCCTGGGCTGACCCACCCAGGGGAAATCGGCAGTCGCCTTTTCCTGTCTCTCTCTCCCAACATCTTCGTCTTTCTTACTTTTTTAGCTTTCCTGTCTACTTCTCTCTTCTGCTTACTTTCAATTTTCTCGGCGGGAAGGGTTAACCCTGTGCAAATAGCCTACCTTGGCTTATGCGCGTTGGGTTATAGCAGGGTTGTACGGCTGACGTCTGCAAGCTTTTAGCATCCGCAAACTTGCAGCGTCCCCTCGTTGGGCTCCGTGGTGGGTGGCCGCCAACGCTGCTGAACAACATACAATTAGCATGCAGAAAGCATTTCCTTTACTTAGTGATCGTGCCTCCTCAAAGCGCGTACGCACCGAAGACATCAATTTTTTCATCCGGCCAAGACAAATGTTTCCTAGTTTCCACGTTATACACTGTGAAAAAACTAACAAGCAAGCCAGAACTGTATCCCCCTTCATAGTGGCTAGAAGCTCAACCGAAACTCTCGGTGCTGGGTACAAGGTTACCTAAATGGCCAGCGGAGATCTACTTCTTGAGATACGTGACAAAGACCAATTCGATAAGCTGAACACCCTCACAACGTTTGGAGACACACCCATCAGTTACGCCACACAGGTCCATGAACTCATCTCGCGGGGTCGTATCGGACGTAGATTTGCTTGACCTGACCGAAGCTGAATTCTGGAAGGATGGAAGAGCCAGAATGTGACAAACGTACAGCGTATTAAGATCAGAAGAGATCAAAAGGAAATCCCAACCAAACACTTAGTACTGACCTTTGCTTCGAGCGATTTGCCGGAAACTATTCAGACTGGGTACACAAAGACATCCGTGAGACCATACATTCCCAACCCCCGCTGTTGCTTCCAATGTCAGAGATATGGCCACGGCTCGCAAACCTGTTGTGGCCGGAAAACTTGTGCTCTGTGTGGAGTCGTGGGCCATGTGTCCGACAACTGCGAAGCACCTGCACACTGTGTGAACTGTGGTGGTAATCATGCTGCGTACTCACGTTCCTGTTCTTTCTGAAAAAAAGAAAAAGAGATCATCACTTTAAAGATAAAAGAAAACATTACATTTAAAGAAGCAAGAAAAAGAGTCTCGCCATTTTATGGCCCCACATATGCTGATGCGGCGCGCCAGGGGGCAGTGTTGCACCAGCCCTCGCCACTCCTTCGGCCTGCGCAGAGCGAGCCATTGGCTGTGGCGCCTGCCCCCAAGGCGGCAGTAGTTGAGTCTACTCCGCCTTCTATTGAACAGAGACCAGAGACTCCAGGGTCCTCGGGTCTCATGGCCTCACCTCGCCAGGCGAGGCCCAAGCTTCGAAAAACCAGCTCGCATGAGCGGGCATCCAGTGCCTCCGAGGAGGCAATGGATACGGCGGCACCCCTTGTGCCAAAAGAACGGCGCGGCTCTTTGGAGCGCGCCAAGAGAACTAAAAAGCTCATAACAGGGCCTGATAATAGCCCTGTTATTTGAGCTCGACCTTTCAGCTTAAACAAGTCACTCCCTTAACGTACACACAGCACTACTTTACTTCCAATACGGAAACACAAATTATACAGTGGAACGTCAGTGGACTGCTTAGGAACCTCGACGACGTCCAAGAGCTTTTATACAAACACTCACCTCAAGTGCTGTGTGTACAGGAAACACACCTAAAATCCTCCAATACAAATTTTTTACGTGCTTACGTCATATACCGAAAGGACCGAGATGATGCTGTTGCGTCATCCGGTGGCGTAGCCATTATTATTACCAAGGATTAGCGTGTACACATTTACCACTCCAAACATCCCTTGAGGCAGTGGCTGTTCGAGCGGTACTTTTAAAAAAACTCGTCACCATTTGCTCTTTGTATGTACCTCCCCACCACCGTCTTGAAAGACGTGAATTTCAGTCTTTAATAGACGAACTGCCTGAACCCTATTTGCTTCTTGGCGACCTAAACGCACATAGTGGACTCTGGGGCGATTCTCGCTGTGATGCACGAGGTCGTCTCATCGAACAATTTCTCTTCTCTTCCGGTGCCTGTTTGCTGAATAGGAAAGAGCCAACATACTATAACGTTGCCAACAAAACTTACTCGTCTATAGACCTCAGCATCGTATCACCTTCACTCCTACCCCTACTGAAATGGAAAATCATAAATAATCTATATGGAAGTGACCATTTTCCTGTAGTGTTGAGTTCACAAACAACATATGAATGTCCTCTACATGTTCCCAAATGGCTGATAAACAAAGCAGACTGGGAACAGTTCCACAACACTACACGTTTGAGTTGGACAGACATATGTAGGTTAAACATAGATGAAGCTGTGAAGTACTTCGCAGCTTTTCTAACTGACGCAGCAGCCAGGTGCATACCGCAAACATCTGGAATGCCCGGCAAATGACACGTCCCATGGTGGAACACGGAGTGTCGTAATGCGCGAAAGGAACAGAACAGGGCATGGAGATTGCTGCGCAACTCGCCAACAGCGGAAAATCTTGACATGTTTAGGAAAATAAAGTCTCAAGGAAGGAGAAGGCGTCGGCAGGCCAGAAGAGAAAGCTGGCAGAAGTTTTTGTCAGGGATCAATTCATACACACAGGAGGCAAAAGTCTGGAACATGGTCGGTAGGATAGCAGGGAAACAAGTACACACACTTCCACTCGTAAACACTCAAGGTGATACCTCGGAAGATCAGGCAAACTTCCTCGGGGCACACTTTGAACGGGTATCCAGCTCGTCCCACTATACTGACACTTTCCAAAAATACAGAACAAGAATAGAAAAGCAGAAACTCGAACACAAATCCACTAAATACGAGGCATATAACCAAGCTTTCAGTCTAGTGGAGCTCCGAACATCTCTAAACTCCTGCAGCACTTCTGCCCCAGGTTCTGACCGTGTGGTGTATGAAATGCTAAAAAACCTACCCGCCGAAGCACGAAAAACCCTACTTTGTTTGTACAATGCTATCTGGTTTTGTGGCACTATCCCTACCTCCTGGAAAGAGGCTATTATTATTCCCATGTTGAAAGAGGGCAAGGACCCTTCTTTAGCTTCAAGGTATAGGCCTATATCACTTACAAGCTGCTTGTGCAAAGTATTCGAAAAAATGATAAACTGCCGACTTGTACATATCCTTGAAACAAACAATTTGCTCGACCCATTTCAGTGTGGGTTTCGAGAAAGTAGATCCACCACAGACCACCTTGTTCGTATCGAAGCACAGATCGGAGACGCCTTTGTCCATAAACAATATTTTCTCTCTGTGTTCCTCGATATCGAAAAGGCGTATGATACAACATGGCGTTTCGGAATTCTAAGAGACCCTTCCCACCTTGGTGTGCGCGGAAGAATGTTTCATATAATCGAAAGTTACCTGTCAAACCGGACATTCCGTGTTCGTCTGGGCAGTGTGCTCTCTCAAACATTTGTCCAGGAAACAGGCGTGCCACAAGGTGGCGTGCTTAATTGCACACTTTTTATTATCAATATGAATTCTTTGCACTTGTCCATTCCCCGCAATATGTTCTATTGTACATATGTCGACGACGTTCAGCTTGGCTTCAAGTCATGCAACTTGGCCATGTGTCAGCGGCAGGTTAAGCTGGGTTTAAATAAGGTCTCCAAATGGGCAGATGAAAACGGATTTCGACTTAACCCACAAAAAAGCACGTGTGTCTTGTTCTCTCGAAAGAGAGGCATGCACTCGGAACCTGACATTCGACTGAACGGGCAACGTCTGTCTGTCAAAGCTGAGCATAAATTCTTAGGCTTAATCTTGGACAACAAGTTGACCTTCGTACCCCACATAAAGTATTTAAAAACAAAATGTTTAACAGCCATGAATGTTATAAAAGTGTTGTCACGTACTACGTGGGGTAGTGACAGGAAATGCCTCATGAACCTGTATAGAAGCCTTATTCGCACCCGGTTAGATTATGGGGCCGTTATTTATCAGTCAGCGACTCAAAGTGCTTTGAAGATGCTGCATCCCGTGCACCATTCGGGCATCCGCCTTTCTACGGGTGCTTTTCGCACCAGCCCCGTAGAAAGCCTTTACGTTGAGTCAAATGAGTGGTCGCTTCATCTGCAAAGAACCTACATGTCCTTTGTATATTTCCTTAAGGTGAAAGCAGACAAGAGGCACCCCTCATACTCTACTATTAATGACTTGTCGAGCTCCATTCTTTTTCAAAACAGGCCTTCAATGAGGCAGCCCTTCTCAGTTCGCCTGAAGGGTCTAGCTGAGGACACTGGAGTGTCACTCGAACACAGTTTAATGGCTCCTGTAGCATTCCCGCCACCGTGGCAGTGGCAGACTATAGATTGCGATGTGTCTTTTTTAGAAGTTACTAAACATGCGCCTATTGCCCATATTCGAACATACTTCTTGGAACTTCAACACAAATACACACGTCCTGAGTTTTTTACAGATGCCTCTAAGTCTAACTCCTCTGTGTCCTACGCTGCTGTTGGCCCTACCTTTTCGGATGCTGGCCCTCTACATCCAGGCAGAAGTATCTTCACAGCGGAAGCTTACGCGATACTTGTGGCAGCTAAACACATCAAACAATCACAAATACAAAAAGCATTAATTTATACAGACTCCCTCAGTGTGGTAACGGCTCTGCACAGTCTTAAGAAACAAAAAAAAAACCCTGTCCTCGTTTCACTTTACTCCATTTTATGCACCCTCTACACACTCAACAGACATGTTGTTGTGTGCTGGGTGCCAGGGCACCGTGAGATTCAAGGCAACGTGATGGCGGATCAGCTTGCTGCATCCGCCCACGAAAGCACCGCCATTACACCGACATCAATCCCGGCCCTTGATCTTAAGCCGTCTCTCAAACGAAAACTCAGGGACTACTGGCAGAGCAAGGGGGATACACACACACAAAACAAACTACACGTTATCAAGCCACAGCTTGGCCATTGGCCACCAGTATCAAAATCACGTCTAACAGAGGTAACACTAACAAGACTAAGGATAGGACACATATACACGACACACACACATCTTTTGTCCGGTGGTGATCCACCATTGTGTGATAAATGTGGTGAGGCATTAACAGTTCTTCACGTTTTAATTCAATGTAAACATTTAGACAACCTAAGAAGACAACACTTCCCACTATCCTACCGACAACATATACCTTTACACCCTGCAATGTTCGTCGGTAGGGAACCGCTTTTTAGTCACAAATCATTATTAGCGTTTTTAAAGAAAATTCATAATTTTCATATCACATACCCGGCCATACCGTAGCACGACCTCTCTAGAGAGGTTTTTGCTGCGGTGGCTACACAGGAAAGCACTTGCCTCACGGCCCTTGCACGCAAGGGTACTAACGTGTGAGGTACTTGTGCTAATGCCATACATGTCCGCCATCGTTTTTCATTATCACCAACTTTTGTCACCTATTCACACCACACACACCTTTCACGGCATGGTCATGATTTTATTACTGTATGTTTTTACCCGGTTTACTGCGAGGAATTTTATGGCCCTTATACAGCCGCTAATCACAACCATTGTCCACATTCCTGTCTCATGAACTGGCGCTCTTTGGCCATCAAATGGCCCTTGCGCCAAAAAACACCATATATCATCACTGCTGGCGTTGCGCAGACATGCCCACATGCTCTGCCATGTCCCCTTGTTGGACTCCGTGGTGGGTGGTAGGCACCGTTACTGAAAAATACACATTTCCCACGGGATCCTCGACCCCCTCTCTAACTGATCGTGCCTCGAAAAGAGTACGCACCGACGCAACTTCACTACTTTGGCCCAAAAACTGAGAAACTTTCCCAAAATACCATGTCCTCCACTGCGAACAATCATCTACCAAAGCTAGAGCAATCTCACCCTTCCTTGTGGCCAAGTGCTTGAGAGAAACCATTGGAACTGTTTATAAGGCCACGAAGATGGCAAGTGGAGATCTGCTTCTCGAATTAAAAGAGAAGGAACAGTACAATAAACTCTCGCACCTTGTAGCCTTTGGTAACATCCCCATCTCTGTGAGCGCACACAGTACCATGAATACAGTGAAGGGCGTGGTATCGGACGAATAATTCATGACACTGAGTGAAGAAGAGCTCCTTGAAGGATGGAAGGACGAAGGTGTAATACATGTCCAGCGCACCAAAATCAGACGTAACAACATCGAAATAGCAATAAATGGAGTGTCAGGCCACAATTCTGAATATTGCGAAGAACCATCACACTGTGTGAACTGTGGTGGAAATCATGCCGCATACTCACGGTCTCGCTCATTTTGGAAAAAAGAAAAGGAAATCATCACATTGAAAATTAAAGAAAATATCACATTCAAGGAAGCAAGACGAAGAGTGTCGCCATTGTATGGCGCTACATATGCTGATCCGGCGCGTCAGGGGGCAACGCCGCACCAGCCCTCGCCACTCCTTCGGCCAGCGCAGAGCGAGCCGACGGCTGTGGCACCTGCCCCCAAGGCGGCAGTAGTTCAGGCTACTCCGCCTCCTAGCGAATTGAGGCCGGAGACTCCAGGGTCCTGTGGTCTCAAGGCCTCCCCTCACCAGGCGAGGCCTAAAATCCGAACCATGAGCTCGCATGGGCGGGCACCCAGTGCCTCTGAGGAGGCAATAGATACAACGGTACCCTTGGTACCAAAAGAGCGGGGCGCCTCCTTGGAGCGCGCCAAGAAAAATAAAAAACCAATAACGGGGCCGGACAACCGTCCTGCCACCTGAATTAATGAGCTCAATCCAACACAGGATACTCTTTGTACACACAGCAGCATCTCTCTTGTTTAAATATGCAGACAGAAATATTACAGTGGAACATCCGAGGCCTTCTTCGAAACCTCGATGACTTACAAGAACTCCTCCATGAACACAATCCAAGAGTGCTGTGTGTACAGGAGACACACTTAAAACGAACTAACACAAACTTTTTACGTAACTATTTAATCTTCCGAAAGGATAGAGATGATGCCATGCTACCATCCGGTGGTGTAGCGGTTATAGTAAGTCAAGGTATAGCATGCACACAATTACCCCTTCAAACTTCCCTCGAGGCGGTGGCTGTCCGAGCAGTTATTCTAAACAAACTTGTCACTGTTTGCTCTTTGTACATACCTCCGCACCACCGTCTCGAAAAACTTCAATTCTAGTCTTTAATCGACGAACTACCTGAACCTTATCTGGTCCTTGGGGACCTGAACGCACATAATGGTCTGTGGGGTGACTCTCGCTGTGATGCCCGAGGTCGTCTCATTGAAAAATTCCTCATTTCATCGGGTGCTTGTCTGTTGAATAGGAAAGAGGCAACATACTATAACCTTGCCAACAAAACTTACTCTTCCATAGACCTCAGTATCGCATCTCCTTCACTTGTACCATTACTTCAGTGGAAAGTCATAAATAATCCATACGGAAGTGACCATTTCCCTTTAGTTTTGAGTACACCAATAACAAATGAATGTCCTCCACATGTTCCCAAATGGCTGGTAAACAAAGCCAACTGGGAACGATTTCAAAAGCTTACTCACCTAAATTGGACTGACATATGCGGGTTAGGCATAGATGAAGCTGTGCAGTACTTCACGGCTTTTCTTACTGACGCAGCAACCAAGTGCATTCCACAAACATCTGGACTGCCCGGCAAACGACACGTTCCGTGGTGGAACACTGAGTGCCAGAAGGCGCGAAAGGAACAGAACAGGGCATGGAGGTTGCTGCGGAACTCGCCGACAGCGGAAAACCTTGAGAGCTTTAGGAAAATAAAATCTCGAGGCAGGAGAACGCGTTGGCAGGCCAGAAGAGAAAGTTGGCGCGAGTTTTTATCAGGAATAAATTCATATACACAAGAGGCTAAAGTCTGGAACATGGTTCGTAGGGTAGCAGGAAGACAAGTACACTCACTCCCACTCGTAAACACACAAGGTTATAGCCTTGGAGATCAAGCGAACTTCCTCGGTGCACACTACGAGCAGGTGTCTAGCTCGTCACACTACACTGAAGCTTTCCAAAGACACAAAGCAAAGATAGAAAAGCAGAAACTAGAATCCAAGTGCAGAAATTACGAGGAATGCAACCAACCTTTCAACTTAGCTGAGCTACAAACATCACTAACCTCTTGCAATAATTCCGCTCCAGGCTACGACCGTGTCACATATGAAATGTTGAAAAACTTGCCGCTCGAAACGCGAAAAACTTTACTCTCTCTATACAATGCTATCTGGCTTTCAGGTACCATCCCTGCTTCTTGGAAAGAGGCTATTGTTATCCCTATTTTGAAACAGGGCAAGGACCCTTCCTCAGTTTCAAGTTATAGGCCCATTGCACTAACCAGCTGCGTTTGTAAACTTTTTGAAAAAATGATAAACCGCCGACTTTTACATTTGCTTGAAACACACAATCTGCTCGACCAATTTCAGTGTGGATTTCGGGAGGGTAGATCCACCACCGACCATCTGGTGCGTATCGAGGCACAGATCCGAGACGCTTTTGTCCACAAACAATACTTCCTCTCAGTGTTTTTCGATATCGAGAAGGCTTACGACACAACATGGCGTTTTGGGATATTAAGAGACTTGTCTAACCTGGGTGTGCGCGGTAGAATGCTTTCCATAATCGAGAGTTACTTGTCCAATCGGAAATTCCGCGTCCGTGTGGGCAGTACTCTCTCCCAAATATTTGTGCAAGAAACGGGAGTACCGCAAGGTGGTGTACTTAGTTGTACACTTTTTATTATAAAAATGAATTCCTTGCACCTGTCCATCCCCCGCAACATGTTCTACTCCACATATGTCGATGACGTCCAGCTTGGCTTTAAGTCATGCAACCTAGCAATGTGTGAGCGACAGGTTCAGTTAGGTTTAAACAAGGTCTGCAAATGGGCAGAGGAAAACGGATTCCGGCTGAACCCAGGAAAAAGAACATGTGTCTTGTTCTCTCGAAAGAGAGGCATGCACTCAGAACCCGACATTGAACTGAACGGCCAACGTCTGTCTGTGAATGCGGAGCATAAATTCCTAGGCTTAATCTTGGACAACAAGTTGACCTTCGTACCACACATAAAGTATTTAAAAACAAAATGTTTAAAAGCCATGAATGTTATAAAAGTGTTGTCACGTACTACGTGGGGTAGTGATAGGCAATGCCTCATGAACCTCTATAGAAGCCTTATTCGTACCCGCTTAGATTATGGGGCCGTTGTCTATCAGTCTGCCACTCAAAGTGCCTTGAAAATGCTGGACCCCGTGCACCATTTGGGCATACGCCTTTCTACGGGTGCTTTTCGCACCAGCCCCGTAGAAAGGCTTTACGTTGAGTCAAATGAGTGGTCGCTTCATCTGCAAAGAACCTACATGTCCTTTGTATATTTCCTTAAGGTGAAAGCAGACAAGAGGCACCCCTCATACTCTACTATTAATGACTTGGCGAGCTCCATTCTTTTTCAAAATAGGCCTTCAATGAGGCAGCCCTTCTCAGTTCGCCTGAAGGGTCTAGCTGAGGACACTGGAGTGTCACTCGAACACAGTTTAATGGCTCCTGTAGCATACCTGCCACCGTGGCAGTGGCAGACTATTGACTGCGATGTGTCTTTCCTAGAGGTTACAAAACATGCACATATTGCCCATATCCGAACACACTTTCTGGAACTTCAACACAAATACACACGTCCTGAGGTCTTCACAGATGCCTCCAAGACTAACTCCTCTGTGTCCTACGCTGCTGTCGGCCCATCCTTTTCGGATGCTGGCCCTCTACATCCCCGCACAAGTATCTTCACAGCGGAAGCTTACGCGATACTGGTGGCAGCTAAACACATCAAACAATTACAAATACAAAAAGCAGTAATTAATACAGACTCCCTCAGTGTGGTAACGGCTCTGCACAGTCTTAAAAAACAAAAAAACCCAGTCCTTGTCTCACTTTACTCCATTTTGTGCACACTCTACACACACTAACAACATGTTGTAGTTTGCTGGGTGCCAGGGCACCGTGAGATCCAAGGCAACGTGAGGGCGGATCAGCTCGCTGCATCCGTCCATGAGAGCACCGCCATTACATCTATATCAATCCCGGCCCTTGATCTTAAGCCGTCTCTCAAACGAAACCTCAGGGACTACTGGCAGAGCAAGTGGGATACACACACACAAAATAAACTACACGTTATCAAGCCACACCTTGGCCATTGGCCACCAGTATCAAAATCACGTCTAACAGAGGTAACACTAACAAGACTCAGGATAGGACACACATACACGACACACACACATCTTTTATCCGGTGGTGATCCACCATTGTGTGATAAAGTTGGTGATACATTAACAGTTCTTCACGTTTTAATTCAATGTAAACATTTAGACACTCTAAGAAGACAACACTTCCCTCTATCCTACCGACAACATATACCTTTACACCCTACAATGTTCGTCGGTAGGGAACCGCTTTTTAGTCACAAATCATTATTAGCGTTTTTAAAGGAAATTCATAATTTTCACATCATATACCCGGGCATACCGTAGCACGACTTCTCTAGAGAGGTTTTTGCTGCGGTGGCTACACAGGAAAGCACTTGCCTCACGGCCCTTGGACGCAAGGGTATGAACGAGTGAGGCACTTGTGCTAATGCCATACATATCCACCATTGTCTTATTATCACCAACTTTTGTCATCATTCACACCACACACATCTTTCACGGCATGGTCATCATTTTATTACTTGTATGTTCTTACCCGCCTTATCGCGAGGAATTTTATGGCCCTTATACAGCCGCTTATCACAATCATTGTCCATATTTTTAGTAAAATGAAATGGCGCTCTTTGGCCAACAAATGGCCCTTGCGCCAAAAAACACCATATATCATCATCCCTTTCATCCAATGCTACTCTTGGGCGATGACGCCCTAATACCTATAGCTGATGTGATCAGCTTTTTAAATGAAGCACAACTTCTGAACAAGGCATGACTACAATAAACTATGCTACCGCTAGACGTGGCGAAACTTGACTGATGTGACTCGTAGCACAGCCTATTCGGAGAGGCATCTGCTGCAGCTCGAATTTACAACGAGGCACTTGCCTCCCTGCCCTTAGGTATAAGGACACGGGTATGGTATTAGTGCAATGTAAAAGCCATTGCGGTTTAACATAACCTCATGCACCAACCATACACATTGACCACCCCGAGCATCACACACAATCTTAGAAGAGATATATACTTCACGTGTTTACGGAGCCAATCCTTTTAAGCCTTTATACAGCCACGCTTCACCGCTCATCATATTCATATGTCATCGCCGTTAACACATTTCAGAGTCATTGTCATAGCCCTGTTTGCTGTAAGTATTCTCACCACGAGTCTGGCGCAGCATAGCCTTAGTTGCTCTTGCGCCACAAAACCCAACATAACTAACTAACTAATAAACTCCATGCTATTAAACCGCAACTAGGTTATTGGCCGCCACTATCAAAATCACGACACACAGAAGTAATACTAACAAGGCTTAGAACAGGACACACACATTCCACACACTCATTTCTTCTGTCTTCCGGTGATCCACCATATTGTGAGAGATGTGGAGACCCCCTTACGGTTCTCCACATTCTCGTCCAGTGCAATGAGCTAGATGCTCTAAGAAAAAAGCACTTTTTACTGCCCTACCGACAGCAGCTCCCTCTACACCCTGGGATGCTCATCGGTAGGGATCCGCTTTTTAAACTGCAAACACTTTTTACGTTTTTAAAAGATGTGCAAAGCTTTCACCCGATATTTCGAGGTCACCCGTAGCACGACCTCTATAGTGTGGTCGTGGCTGCGGTGACTATATCTTCATCATGGTTTTATTATCATGACATTTTGCCATCAGCTATCACCACACATATGTCACGCCACTGTCATAATTTTATTACTTTCATGTTTTAACCCGCGTTAGAGCGAGGAATTTTAAGGCCCCTTTACAGCCACGCACCATATCATTGTTCATATCTGTAGTCAATTGAAATGGCGCTCTTTGGCCATCAATTGGCCCTTGCGCCACTAAAATCTACTCATCATCATCACCTGGGGGTTGAGCCAACACTGGGTGATTAGACCTTTAAGGCCCCTCGGCAGAGGCAACACACTCCTTTGGCCCCGGCTTCACGTAGACGGCAACCCTGGGCTGACCTACCCAGGGGAAATTGGCAGTTGCCTTTTCCTATCTCTCTCTTCCTACATCTTTGTCTTTATCTCTCACTTTTTATCTGTCCTGTCCTGTCATCTTCTCTTTCCCGTTTACTTGCAAATTTCTTGGCAGCGAGGTTTAACACTGTGTAGTTACCTAACCTTGGGTAGTTATATCTAGACGGCACCCCTGGGCTGACCCACTCAGGGGAAACCGGCAGTCGCCTTTTCCTGTCTCTCTCTCTCCCTCGTCATCTTCGTCTTTGCCTCTTACTTTCAATCTTTCCTGTTCTCTCCTCTCTTCAATTTACTTTTGTTTTTTCCTGGCGGCAAGGCTTAACCTGGTGTGGCTATCCAAACAAGGCTAAACCATAATGAGTTATAGTACCTGCGTACTGCTGGCGTTACCCGAGCTAACGGGGGAGTTTCTACTCCCTCCCACGCCTAGCCGTGCGTGGCTTTGCCGTGTCCGGGGAAAAGGGAATCCTGGGGGTTGAGCCGACGCTGGGTGATTGGACCTTTAAGGCCCCCCGGCAGAGGCAACACACCCCTTTGGCCCCGGCTTCACGTAGACGGCACCCCTGGGCTGACCCACCCAGGGGAAATCGGCAGTCGCCTTTTCCTGTCTCTCTCTCCCAACATCTTCGTCTTTCTTACTTTTTTAGCTTTCCTGTCTACTTCTCTCTTCTGCTTACTTTCAATTTTCTCGGCGGGAAGGGTTAACCCTGTGCAAATAGCCTACCTTGGCTTATGCGCGTTGGGTTATAGCAGGGTTGTACGGCTGACGTCTGCAAGCTTTTAGCATCCGCAAACTTGCAGCGTCCCCTCGTTGGGCTCCGTGGTGGGTGGCCGCCAACGCTGCTGAACAACATACAATTAGCATGCAGAAAGCATTTCCTTTACTTAGTGATCGTGCCTCCTCAAAGCGCGTACGCACCGAAGACATCAATTTTTTCATCCGGCCAAGACAAATGTTTCCTAGTTTCCACGTTATACACTGTGAAAAAACTAACAAGCAAGCCAGAACTGTATCCCCCTTCATAGTGGCTAGAAGCTCAACCGAAACTCTCGGTGCTGGGTACAAGGTTACCTAAATGGCCAGCGGAGATCTACTTCTTGAGATACGTGACAAAGACCAATTCGATAAGCTGAACACCCTCACAACGTTTGGAGACACACCCATCAGTTACGCCACACAGGTCCATGAACTCATCTCGCGGGGTCGTATCGGACGTAGATTTGCTTGACCTGACCGAAGCTGAATTCTGGAAGGATGGAAGAGCCAGAATGTGACAAACGTACAGCGTATTAAGATCAGAAGAGATCAAAAGGAAATCCCAACCAAACACTTAGTACTGACCTTTGCTTCGAGCGATTTGCCGGAAACTATTCAGACTGGGTACACAAAGACATCCGTGAGACCATACATTCCCAACCCCCGCTGTTGCTTCCAATGTCAGAGATATGGCCACGGCTCGCAAACCTGTTGTGGCCGGAAAACTTGTGCTCTGTGTGGAGTCGTGGGCCATGTGTCCGACAACTGCGAAGCACCTGCACACTGTGTGAACTGTGGTGGTAATCATGCTGCGTACTCACGTTCCTGTTCTTTCTGAAAAAAAGAAAAAGAGATCATCACTTTAAAGATAAAAGAAAACATTACATTTAAAGAAGCAAGAAAAAGAGTCTCGCCATTTTATGGCCCCACATATGCTGATGCGGCGCGCCAGGGGGCAGTGTTGCACCAGCCCTCGCCACTCCTTCGGCCTGCGCAGAGCGAGCCATTGGCTGTGGCGCCTGCCCCCAAGGCGGCAGTAGTTGAGTCTACTCCGCCTTCTATTGAACAGAGACCAGAGACTCCAGGGTCCTCGGGTCTCATGGCCTCACCTCGCCAGGCGAGGCCCAAGCTTCGAAAAACCAGCTCGCATGAGCGGGCATCCAGTGCCTCCGAGGAGGCAATGGATACGGCGGCACCCCTTGTGCCAAAAGAACGGCGCGGCTCTTTGGAGCGCGCCAAGAGAACTAAAAAGCTCATAACAGGGCCTGATAATAGCCCTGTTATTTGAGCTCGACCTTTCAGCTTAAACAAGTCACTCCCTTAACGTACACACAGCACTACTTTACTTCCAATACGGAAACACAAATTATACAGTGGAACGTCAGTGGACTGCTTAGGAACCTCGACGACGTCCAAGAGCTTTTATACAAACACTCACCTCAAGTGCTGTGTGTACAGGAAACACACCTAAAATCCTCCAATACAAATTTTTTACGTGCTTACGTCATATACCGAAAGGACCGAGATGATGCTGTTGCGTCATCCGGTGGCGTAGCCATTATTATTACCAAGGATTAGCGTGTACACATTTACCACTCCAAACATCCCTTGAGGCAGTGGCTGTTCGAGCGGTACTTTTAAAAAAACTCGTCACCATTTGCTCTTTGTATGTACCTCCCCACCACCGTCTTGAAAGACGTGAATTTCAGTCTTTAATAGACGAACTGCCTGAACCCTATTTGCTTCTTGGCGACCTAAACGCACATAGTGGACTCTGGGGCGATTCTCGCTGTGATGCACGAGGTCGTCTCATCGAACAATTTCTCTTCTCTTCCGGTGCCTGTTTGCTGAATAGGAAAGAGCCAACATACTATAACGTTGCCAACAAAACTTACTCGTCTATAGACCTCAGCATCGTATCACCTTCACTCCTACCCCTACTGAAATGGAAAATCATAAATAATCTATATGGAAGTGACCATTTTCCTGTAGTGTTGAGTTCACAAACAACATATGAATGTCCTCTACATGTTCCCAAATGGCTGATAAACAAAGCAGACTGGGAACAGTTCCACAACACTACACGTTTGAGTTGGACAGACATATGTAGGTTAAACATAGATGAAGCTGTGAAGTACTTCGCAGCTTTTCTAACTGACGCAGCAGCCAGGTGCATACCGCAAACATCTGGAATGCCCGGCAAATGACACGTCCCATGGTGGAACACGGAGTGTCGTAATGCGCGAAAGGAACAGAACAGGGCATGGAGATTGCTGCGCAACTCGCCAACAGCGGAAAATCTTGACATGTTTAGGAAAATAAAGTCTCAAGGAAGGAGAAGGCGTCGGCAGGCCAGAAGAGAAAGCTGGCAGAAGTTTTTGTCAGGGATCAATTCATACACACAGGAGGCAAAAGTCTGGAACATGGTCGGTAGGATAGCAGGAAAACAAGTACACACACTTCCACTCGTAAACACTCAAGGTGATACCTCGGAAGATCAGGCAAACTTCCTCGGGGCACACTTTGAACGGGTATCCAGCTCGTCCCACTATACTGACACTTTCCAAAAATACAGAACAAGAATAGAAAAGCAGAAACTCGAACACAAATCCACTAAATACGAGGCATATAACCAAGCTTTCAGTCTAGTGGAGCTCCGAACATCTCTAAACTCCTGCAGCACTTCTGCCCCAGGTTCTGACCGTGTGGTGTATGAAATGCTAAAAAACCTACCCGCCGAAGCACGAAAAACCCTACTTTGTTTGTACAATGCTATCTGGTTTTGTGGCACTATCCCTACCTCCTGGAAAGAGGCTATTATTATTCCCATGTTGAAAGAGGGCAAGGACCCTTCTTTAGCTTCAAGGTATAGGCCTATATCACTTACAAGCTGCTTGTGCAAAGTATTCGAAAAAATGATAAACTGCCGACTTGTACATATCCTTGAAACAAACAATTTGCTCGACCCATTTCAGTGTGGGTTTCGAGAAAGTAGATCCACCACAGACCACCTTGTTCGTATCGAAGCACAGATCGGAGACGCCTTTGTCCATAAACAATATTTTCTCTCTGTGTTCCTCGATATCGAAAAGGCGTATGATACAACATGGCGTTTCGGAATTCTAAGAGACCCTTCCCACCTTGGTGTGCGCGGAAGAATGTTTCATATAATCGAAAGTTACCTGTCAAACCGGACATTCCGTGTTCGTCTGGGCAGTGTGCTCTCTCAAACATTTGTCCAGGAAACAGGCGTGCCACAAGGTGGCGTGCTTAATTGCACACTTTTTATTATCAATATGAATTCTTTGCACTTGTCCATTCCCCGCAATATGTTCTATTGTACATATGTCGACGACGTTCAGCTTGGCTTCAAGTCATGCAACTTGGCCATGTGTCAGCGGCAGGTTAAGCTGGGTTTAAATAAGGTCTCCAAATGGGCAGATGAAAACGGATTTCGACTTAACCCACAAAAAAGCACGTGTGTCTTGTTCTCTCGAAAGAGAGGCATGCACTCGGAACCTGACATTCGACTGAACGGGCAACGTCTGTCTGTCAAAGCTGAGCATAAATTCTTAGGCGTAATCTTGGACAACAAGTTGACCTTCGTACCACACATAAAGTATTTAAAAACAAAATGTTTAAAAGCCATGAATGTTATAAAAGTGTTGTCACGTACTACGTGGGGTAGTGATAGGCAATGCCTCATGAACCTCTATAGAAGCTTTATTCGTACCCGCTTAGATTATGGGGCCGTTGTCTATCAGTCTGCCAATCAAAGTGCCTTGAAAATGCTGGACCCCGTGCACCATTTGGGCATACGCCTTTCTACGGGTGCTTTTCGCACCAGCCCCGTAGAAAGCCTTTACGTTGAGTCAAATGAGTGGTCGCTTCATCTGCAAAGAACCTACATGTCCTTTGTATATTTCCTTAAGGTGAAAGCAGACAAGAGGCACCCCTCATACTCTACTATTAATGACTTGGCGAGCTCCATTCTTTTTCAAAATAGGCCTTCAATGAGGCAGCCCTTCTCAGTTCGCCTGAAGGGTCTAGCTGAGGACACTGGAGTGTCACTCGAACACAGTTTAATGGCTCCTGTAGCATACCCACCACCGTGGCAGTGGCAGACTATTGACTGCGATGTGTCTTTCCTAGAGGTTACAAAACATGCACCTATTGCCCATATCCGAACACACTTTCTGGAACTTCAACACAAATACACACGTCCTGAGTTTTTTACAGATGCCTCTAAGTCTAACTCCTCTGTGTCCTACGCTGCTGTTGGCCCTACCTTTTCGGATGCTGGCCCTCTACATCCAGGCAGATGTATCTTCACAGCGGAAGCTTACGCGATACTTGTGGCAGCTAAACACATCAAACAGTCACAAATACAAAAGCAGTAATTTATACAGACTCCCTCAGTGTGGTAACGGCTCTGCACAGTCTTAAGAATAAAAAAAAACCCTGTCCTCGTTTCACTTTACTCCATTTTATGCACCCTCTACACACTCAACAGACATGTTGTTGTGTGCTGGGTGCCAGGGCACCGTGAGATTCAAGGCAACGTGATGGCGGATCAGCTTGCTGCATCCGCCCACGAAAGCACCGCCATTACACCGACATCAATCCCGGCCCTTGATCTTAAGCCGTCTCTCAAACGAAAATTCAGGGACTACTGGCAGAGCAAGTGGAATACACACACACAAAACAAACTACACGTTATCAAGCCACAGCTTGGCCATTGGCCACCAGTATTAAAATCCACGTCTAACAGAGGTAACACTAACAAGACTAAGGATAGGACACATATACACGACACACACACATGTTTTGTCCGGTGGTGATCCACCATTGTGTGATAAATGTGGTGAGGCATTAACAGTTCTTCACGTTTTAATTCAATGTAAACATTTAGACAACCTAAGAAGACAACACTTCCCACTATCCTACCGACAACATATACCTTTACACCCTGCAATGTTCGTCGGTAGGGAACCGCTTTTTAGTCACAAATCATTATTAGCGTTTTTAAAGAAAATTAATAATTTTCATATCACATACCCGGCCATACCGTAGCACGACCTCTCTAGAGAGGTTTTTGCTGCGGTGGCTACACAGGAAAGCACTTGCCTCACGGCCCTTGCACGCAAGGGTACTAACGTGTGAGCTACTTGTGCTAATGCCGTACTTGTCCACCATCGTTTTTCATTATCACCAACTTTTGTCACCTTTTCACACCACACACACCTTTCACGGCATGGTCATGATTTCATTACTGTATGTTTTTACCCGCTTTACTGCGAGGAATTTTATGGCCCTTACACAGCCACTAATCACAACCATTGTCCACATTCCTGTCTCATGAACTGGCGCTCTTTGGCCATCAAATGGCCCTTGCGCCAAAAAACACCATATATCATCACTGCTGGCGTTGCGCAGATATGCCCACATGCTCTGCCATGTCCCCTTGTTGGACTCCGTGGTGGGTGGTAGGCACCGTTACTGAAAAATACACATTTCCCACGGGATCCTCGACCCCCTCTCTAACTGATCGTGCCTCGAAAAGAGTACGCACCGACGCAACTTCACTACTTTGGCCCAAAAACAGAGAAACTTTCCCAAAATACCATGTCCTCCACTGCGAACCATCATCTACCAAAGCTAGAGCAATCTCACCCTTCCTTGTGGCCAAGTGCTTGAGAGAAACCATTGGAACTGTTTATAAGGCCACGAAGATGGCAAGTGGAGATCTGCTTCTCGAATTAAAAGAGAAGGAACAGTACAATAAACTCTCGCACCTTGTAGCCTTTGGTAACATCCTCATCTCTGTGAGCGCACACAGTACCATGAATACAGTGAAGGGCGTGGTATCGGACGAATATTTGATGACACTGAGTGAAGAAGAGCTCCTTGAAGGATGGAAGGACGAAGGTGTAATACATGTCCAGCGCACCAAAATCAGACGTAACAACATCGAAATAGCAACAAAGCACTTGATACTCCCCTTCAACTCAACCACTTTACCTGAGACTCTCGAAACTGGCTATATAAAACTCCATGTCCGACCCTTCATTCCAAACCCGAGGCGTTGTTTCAAATGCCAGTGCTTTGGTCATGCATCCCAGAGCTGCCAAGGACAGCTGATGTGTGCTAAGTGTGGCACAACTGGCCACAGCGCTGATGAATGTAGTCATGACGAGGTCCTCTTTGCTAACTGTGAAGGTAGTCACCCCGCATACTCCAGAGCGTGCCCAGCCTGGAAGAGAGAAAAAGAAATAATAAATATAAAAGTTAAGAAAAATATCACAATCAGGCAAGCAAGACAACGGATCTCGTTATCATTGGCACTAAAAACACCTTTTGCCGAAGTGGTGCAACGAGGGCGGCACCACAAAGGCCCTTGGCCGTTGCCCGGACCGCTCCTAGCGTGCCGAGGCCAATGCCACAAGCCCCTACGGCGGGAGCAGCCAGCGCTGCCCTGCCCACATTCAGCCTGTCCAGACCAGTGACCTCTACAAGCTCTGGCAGCAGCCAGGGCAATCACAAGGCCAAGGGGGCTTCATTGACCCCAGCTCAGTGGGGACGAAGACTTCGTCGATAGAGGCGAAGTCTAAGCGATGCACACATCGCTCTGTAGAGCGGGCGTCCAGTGCCTCGCAAGAGGCTATGGACACCAGTTCAAGCCAAACGGCGCAGGAAGCGCCGAAGGAGCGGCGAGCTTCTCTCGACCGCCCCAAAAAGGACAAAACGCCCATTACAGGTCCTGACAAAGGCCCTGTGAATTTAGCTAATCTCCGTTTTCTCTGCACACAGCACTTTTTCCTTTTTTCCCACTATGGACAAAATCATACAGTGGAACGTAAGGGGAATACTTATAAATTTAGATGACGTTCAAGTACTTCTGAGTAAGTTTAACGCGAAAGGGCTTTGTGTGCGAAAAACGCACTTAACTCCTAAGCAGAAGGACTTCCTACGGCAATATATTATTTTCCGAAAAGACCGGGAGGATGCTGTCGTGCCATCTGGTGGTGTGGCCATTATATCTGATCGAAGTATAGCATGCCAGAATTTGAAGCCCCAAACGGCGCTTGAGGCAGTTGTCATTCGAGCTGTACTTTTTAATAAACTCATTACCATATGTTCTGTGTACATACCACCGCATCAACAGCTACACAGACGTGATCTAGAATCAATAATAGATGAACTTCCGGAGCCATTTCTGGTTCAAGGTAATTTTATTGCACACAACGTCCTGTGGGGCGAGGCTTACTGTCATGCGCGAGGACGTTTCATTGAGCAGCTCCGTCTCTCTTATAGTTTATGTCTTTTAAATATAAAGGAGCCTACGTATTTTAGTCTTGCAAACAACACGTACTCCTCCATAGATCTTAGCATTTCATCATTGTCTCTTTTATTTGTTTTTAAGTGGAATTTTCTTAAAAACCCTTATGGGAGTGACCACTTCCAAATCATTCTGAGTGCGCCGAACAAAGATGAACTACCCCCGCAGGTTCTTCAATGAAAGATTGACTCAACTGATTGGGAAGGGTATAGAACTCTTACACACATGACATGGACTGATCTGTCTGCCCTGACCATAGATGACGCTATCACGTATATTACAGCTTTTTACACTTGATGTCGCATCTAAATGTATTGCCAAAACGAGCGGCATGTCTTCTAAACGGCGAGTTCCATGGTGAAACGACGCATGCAGGAAAGCACGGACCACTAAGAACAAAGCATGGGCGTTGCTTCGCGATTACCCTACAGCAGAAAACCTGGAAAATTTCAAGCAGGTCAAATCGCAGGCAAGGAGAACGCGTCGACAAGCTAGACGAGAGAGCTGGACGAAGTTTATATTGAGTATCAACTCATACACAGATGAGGGAAAAGTGTGGAATAAGATAAAGAAAATTAAGGGCCAATAAACGTGTTCCTTTCCACTAGTATATAGTCTCGGGGAAAGCTTGGAGGATCAAGCCAACTTTTGTGGCACACATTTCGAACACATATGGAGCTCCTCACACTACTTCAAATCCTTCCACAATTACAAGGCACGAATAGAAAAACAAAAGTTAGAAAGAAAATCCGCAAGAAATGAGGCATGTAATGAACCGTTCTGCTTAGCAGAACTGCGAACAGCATTCAGCTACTGTAATAAATCTACCCCAGGTTCTGACAACGTAATGTACGCGATGCTGAAGGAACTACCCTCCGAAACTAAAGAAACCCTCCTCTCTCTTTATAATCGCATATGGTTTTCAGGTGTGATCCCCTCCTCCTGGAAAGAGGCTGTTATAATTCCAATTTTGAAGCAGGGAAAGGATCCCTCTACTGTATCAAGTTACAGACCTATAGCGTTAAAAAGCTGCCTCTGCAAACTATTTGAAAAATTATTAAGTGCCGCTTACTCCACTAGTTAGAAACAAACAAATTGCTCGACCCATACCAGTGCGGGTTTAGAGAGGGCCAATCTACCACCGACCATTTTATACGTATCGATGTACACATACGTGAGGCTTTTGTTCATAATAAGTTTTTCTTATCTGTGTTCCTCTACATGGAGAAGGCCTACGATACTACGTGGAGGTTTGGAATATTGAGAGACCTCTCACACATAGGTATATACGGTAATATGTTCAGTGTTATTGAATGCTATCTGTCTGATCGTACATTCCGCGTTAGAGTGAGCAATGTTCTGTCCCGAACATTTGTACAGGAAACCGGAGTGCTACAGGGTGGGATGCTCAGCTTCACGCTCTTTATTATGAAAAAGAATACTGTTCATCTGTACATCTCACGTACTATCTTTTATTCAACATATGTCGAAGATATGCAGATAGGTTTTCAATCGTGTTCTCTTGGGATCTGTGAGCGACAGGTTCAGCTTGCCCTTAACAAGGTATCCAAATGGGCTGATGAAAACTGGTTTAAACTGAACCCACAGAAAAGCACCTGTGTCCTTTTTTCACAAAAAAGAGGCTTGCACCCTGATCCTGAAGTGGTCGTGAAGGGTGAGCGTCTACGTAAGCACAGAACATAAGTTTGTAGGTATAATTTTAGATGCGAAGTTAACCTTTGTACCGCACATAAAACATTTTCAAAATAAGTGCTTGAAAACAATGAATATCGTAAAGGTGGTGTAACGAACAACGTGGGGCAGCGACAGAAAGCGCCTCATGAATCTGCATAGAAGGCTTATACGCTCACGCCTTGAGTATGGGGCAATAGTCTATCCCTCTGCGACGTTAAGCGCTCTGAAAATGTTCGACCCTGTTCATCATCAAGGCATCCGCCTGTCCACAGGCGCCTTTAGAACAAGCCCAGTTCAAAGCCTTTATGTAGAATCGGACGAGTGGTCACTCCATCTTCAGAGAACATATCCTTCCTTCATATATTTCCTTAAAGTAAATGAGAAGAGTAAGCCCCCGCAGGGGCACCTGTGAAAGCAGGCGTTTAGTGTGTAGCGACACCACGGACCCGAGCTAACGGGGGAGTTTCTACTCCCTCCCACGCCTAGCCATGCGTGGCTTTGCCATGTCCGGGGAAAAGGGGATCCTGGGGGTTGAGATGACGCTGGGTGATTGGACCTTTAAGGCCCCCCGGCAGAGGCAACACACCCCTTTGGCCCCGGCTTCACGTAGACGGCACCCCTGGGCTGACCCACCCTGGGGAAATCGGCAGTCGCCTTTTCCTATCACTCTCTTCCTACATCTTCGTCTTTATCTCTCTCTTTTTATCTGTCCTGTCATCGTATCTTTTCCGTTTACTTACGAATTTCCTGGCGGCGAGGGTTAACCCTGTGTAGTTACCCAACCTTGGGTAGTTATATTTGGTTATAGCGGCGATGCATGGCTGGCGTCTCCAAGTGTTCACTAGTCAACCTTGTAGCGTCCCCTTGTTGGGCTCGGTGGTGGGTGGCCACCATCGCCGCCGAACTTTATAGTATTTTTAATGCAAAAGCTTTTCCCCTCCTTCCTGATCGCTCCCTAAAAAGGTGGCGCACCGATGATACTTTCCTGCTTAACACACCAAAGCCGACATTCCCAAAGTACCATGTAATCTACTGTCAAAACGAAAACCAGACAGTCCGAGCCATTTCACCTTTATTCGTTTCCAAAACTCTCACAGAAGCAATAGGCCCAGGTTATAAAGTGACAAAGATGGGAAGTGGCGATCTTCTCTAGGAGGTTCGTGACAAAGCTCAGTATGAAAAGCTTTCTAAGCTTGTAGCCTTTGGGGAAACCCCTGTTTCGGAGGGCCCACACAGGTCGATGAACACTGTCCGTGGCGTAATTTCTGATGATGATCTTACTGAGCTTTCTGAAAGTGAGCTGCTCGAAGGTTGGCAAGACCAGAATGGGGTCAAAGTCCAACGAATAACAATAAGGCGCAACAACAAACTGACCCCTACAAAACACGTAATAATTACCTTCGGAACAAGTGACCTACCAGAATCAATCGAAACCGACTATTGTAAGCTTCGTGTAAGACCATACATTCCCAACCCTCGTCGATGTTTCAAGTGCCAACGTTTCAGTCATGGATACCAGAGTTGCAGAGGGCGTTCCACTTGCGCAAAGTACGCATCCATTCAACACATATCGGACAACTGCACCTCAGGAACAACTCATTGTTCAAACTGTGAAGGAGATCACGCTGCCTACTCACGATCATGCCCCGCATGGAAAAAAGAGAAACAAATAGAAGAACTCAAGGTTAAATTCAATCTCACATTCCAAGAAGCACGCCAACGTTTTGCAATACACAACCCATCTTATCCCTCCTTTGCAGATGTGACGCGCCGGGGCGCCGCGCCACATGCCTCGGCACCCGCGAATGTCACACAGTGTGTGGCCGCGGTCGTGCCGCCAGTGCCCCCGGCTGGAGCAGCCTGTACTGCTCCGCCACCTGACAAACAGGGCCGGCAGATCCCGGTGTCTGCCGAACCTGGGACCACTGCAGGCGCAGTTAGGTAAAAAAGTTCAGTGAATGTGCCTGCCCAGCAGGCACCATCCACCACCTCACAAGAGGTGATGGATACAAGTGCCACTCCTCCGACGCCGAAGGATAGGCGCAACTCCTTGGAGCGCGCCAAAAAAGAAAAACCTAGAATCACGGGGCCCTCAAAAGGCCCTGTAAACTAACGCAACACCTCTGTACACACAGCACCACACTACATTAAAATGACACAACTTCTACAGTGGAATGTCAGAGGACTGTTGAGAAACCTCGACGATATCTATGAACTTTTACACAAACATACACCTAAGGTGCTGTGCGTACAAGAGACACACCTGAAACCTAAACACACCAACTTTTTACGTCATTACGTTATCTTTCGGAAAGACCGGAATGATGCCATAGTGCCATCCGGTGGTGTTGCCATTATAGTCAATCAAGGGATTGCATGCACACACCTACCACTACAAACATCCCTTGAGGCGGTGGACGAGCTTTTGAATAAGCTCGTCACCATCTGCTCTCTCTACATACCTCCACAACACCGTCTTGAAAAGCATGAATTCGAGTCCCTCATAAAGGAACTTCCAGAACCTTATATCGTTCTTGGAGATTTCAATGCACATAGCAATCTATGGGGTGACTCTCGCTGCGATGCTCGAGGTCGCCTGATTGAACAGCTCCTTTTTTCTTCCGGTGCGTGCCTGCTGAATCGGAAAGCGCCAACATATTACAACATCGCTAACAATACGTACTCAGCAATAGACCTCAGCATAATATCCCCATCACTACTGCCTCTACTTAAATGGGAAGTCATTGATGATCCATATGGTAGTGATCATTTTCCTATCGTTATCAGCACATCAATAACAAATACATGTCCTGCACAAGTTCCCAAATGGCTCACCGACAAAGCTGATTGGGAAAAGTTTCAAAAATTGACTTTATTATCTTGGAATGACATGGCGGCATTGAGCATAGAGGATGCTGTATGCTACTTTACAGCTTTCCTGGTTGATGCAGCAACAAAATGTATTCCCCAAACATGTGTACCGTCAAGCAAACGACGAGTACCATGGTGGAATAATGAGTGCCGTGAGGCTCGAAAAAAACAAAATAAGGCATGGAGGTTGCTTAGAGACTCGCCCACAGCCGAGAATCTTGTAAACTTTAAGAACGTCAAGTCTCAAGCAAGGAGGACGCGCCGACAGGCGAGAAGAGAAAGTTGGCACAAATTTGTATCGGGCATTAACTGATACACAGATGAGTCGAGAGTCTGGAGCATGGTTGGTAAGGTGGCAGGACGAGGATCACATTCGCTTCCTCTAGTGAACACACAAGGGGAGAGTTTGGAAGACCAGGCAAACACTCTCGGAGCGCACTTTGAACAGGTCTCCAGCTCAACACACTATAGTAAAGTGTTCCGACGATACAAAACCGCAATATAAAAACAGAGATTAGAGCCCACGCCCAAAACACATGAGGCATACAACGAACCTTTCTGTTTGGCTGAACTGCAGGCCTCACTTGCCGGCTGCAATAAATCTGCCCCAGGCCCGGACCGCGTGGCTTATGAAATGTTAAAACACCTGCCCACTGAAACCCAGAAAGCTCTTCTCTCTCTGTATAATGCGATATGGTCTTCTGGCGAGCTACCTCAGCCTGGAAGGAAGCTATCATTATCCCAATCCTAAAACAAGGCAAGGACCCGGCCTCAGTTTCCAGCTACAGACCAATAGCATTAACCAGCTGTATTTGCAAAGTCTTTGAAAAAATGATTAACAGGCGCCTGATGCACTTTCTTGAAATTAGTGCCCTACTTGACCCATACCAGTGTGGGTTTCGAGAGGCTCGGTCCACCACTGACCACCTTGTCCGTATCGAAGCACAAATTCGCGACGCTTTTGTTCATAAGCAATTTTTTCTTTCCGTGTTCCTCGACATGGAAAAGGCTTACGACACTGCATGGCGCTTCGGCATATTGCGAGACCTCTCACATTTAGGCGTGCGGGGTAGAATGCTGACAGTTATCGAAAGCTACCTGTCCAACCGTACATTCCGTGTCCAAGTTGGCACTGTCTTATCTCGAGTATTTGTCCAAGAAACAGTAGTGCCACAAGGAGGTGTATTGAGCTGCACACTTTTCATAGTTAAAATGAATTCCTTGCACCTGTCTCTCCCACAAAATATTTTTTACTGCATATATGTCGATGATGTGCAGATTGGTTACAAATCGTGCAACATCTCAATGTGCCAACGTCAAGTTCAACTAGGGTTGAACAAGGTATCCCAATTGGCAAACGAGAATGGTTTTATACTCAACGCGCAAAAGAGCACTTGTGTCTTGTTCAGCCGAAAAAGGGGCCTCCATCCTGACCCCGACATTGACCTACATGGTCAACATCTGTCAGTGAAGACCGAGCACAAGTTTCTTAGTCTCATATTAGACACTAAGCTAACCTTCATCCCACACATCAAGTATTTAAGGGACAGGTGCCTAAAAACGATGAACATTTTGAAAGTGTTGTCACACACTACATGGGGTAGTGACAGGGAATGTTTAATTACCTTTTATAAAAGCCTCATACGCACACGCCTAGATTACGGTGCTATAATCTATCAGTCGGCAACACCATCAGCCTTGAAAATTCTCTACCCTGTCCACCATCTAGGCATTCGCCTCTCTACGGATGCTTTCCGCACCAGCCCTGTGGAGAGCCTGTACGTGGATTCGAATGAATGGTCGCTCCACCTACAAAGATGTGCCTTGTCTTTTCTGTACTTTTTGAAGGTGAAGGCAGACAAGAAACATCCCTCCCATTTCACAATTAATGATTTGTCTTGTTCTGGCTTGTTCGAGAACCGTCCTTCGTTTAGGCAGCCCTATGCGCTGCGTGTAAGGAGCCTGGCCGAAAAAACAGGTGTGCCTCTTCTTGAACCCAGTTTGATGGCTCCTGCAACATATCTGCCACCGTGGCAGTGGCAGCTTATAGACTGTGATGTTTTTTTGTTGATGTCACAAAGCACGCACCACTTGCACACATACATACATACTTTTTAGAACTACAACATAAATACACATGCCCTGAGTTCTTTACTGATGCGTCAAAGTCAAACACTTCTGTGTCATATGCAGCGGTAGGCCAATCCTTTACCGAGTACGGCGTTCTTCATCCTAATGCAAGCATCTTCACAGGAGAAGCTTACGCAATACTGGCGGTCGTAAAACACATTAAACAGAAAAAATTACAAAAGGCGGTAATATACACAGACTCCATAAGCGTGGTCAAAGCCCTGAAAACACCTAAAAAACACAAGAACCCAGTGCTGGTGTCACTCTACTCACTTCTGTGCACACTCTACACATCAAAACAGCATGTCGTTGTCTGCTGGGTTCCAGGGCACCGTGAAATACAAGGGAACGTTTTGGCCGACAATCTGGCTTCTTGCGCCAATCTCACTACTGCCAATGCATCTACATCAGTCCCTGCACTTGACCTAAAACCTTTTATAAAACGAAAGCTCAGGGGGTATTGGCAGAGCATGTGGGATAAACACACAGATAATAAACTCCATGCTATTAAGCCGCAACTAGGTTATTGGCCGCCACTATCAAAATCACGACACACAGAAGTAATACTAACAAGGCTTAGAACAGGACACACACATTCTACACATTCGTTTCTCCTGTCTACTAGTGATCCACCATATTGTGAAAGATGTGTAGAGCCCCTTACGGTTCTACACATTCTCGTCCAGTGCAATGAGCTAAATGCTCTAAGAAAAAAGCACTTTTTACTGCCCTACCGACAGCAGCTCCCTCTACACCCTGGGATGCTCATCGGTAGGGATCCGCTTTTTAAACTGCAAACACTTTTTACGTTTTTAAAAGATGTGCAAAGCTTTCACCCGATATTTCGAGGTCATCCGTAGCACGACCTCTAAGAGTGGTCGTGGCTGCGGTGACTACATCTTCATCATGGTTTTATTATCATGACATTTTGCCATCAGCTACCATCACACATATGTCCCGCCAGTGTCATGATTTTATTACCTTCATGTTTTAACCCGCGTTAGAGCGAGGAATTTTAAGGCCCCTTTACAGCCACGCTCCATATCATTGTTCATATCTGTAGTCAATTGAAATGGCGCTCTTCGGCCATCAATTGGCCCTTGCGCCACTAAAAACTACTCATAATCATCATGCGAAGAGTAAGCAGCCCGCATATTCCACCATCAACGACCTGTCCAGCTCTCAACTTTTTTTGCAATCGGCCCGCAACGGCACGCCCTTTCTCACTGCGTGTTAGAGACCTAGCTGAAGAAACAGATGTCCCACTGCTTGAATACCACCTCAGCCCCCCCCCCCCCCCCCGCTCTGCGGCTCCCGCTATGGCAGTGGCAGGTCATAGACTGTGACACATCTTTCGTAGCTCTCACAAAGCATGCCTCCCTCATACAAATTCGAGTGTATTTCTTAGAGCTGCAACATAAATATGACTGTCCAGAATATTATACTGATGCATCCAAGTCCGATACTGGCGTGTCCTATGCGGCGGTCGGCCCATCGTTTTCAGATGGCGGCGTTCTGTCCACCAGCACAAGCATTCTTACAGCCGAAGCTTACGCGTTATTCGTAGCCATTAAACACATCAAAGAACTGAATACGCCAAGGGTAGTTATATACACAGACTCCCTGAGTGTCGTAAAAACGTTGAAGAAATCTAGAAAACACAAAAACCCTATAATTATATCCCTCTATTCAATACTCTGCGCGGCCTATACTTCCAAGCAATATATCGTCGTGTGCTGGGTGCCAGGACATCGCGAGATCGAAGGAAATTTGTTGGCCAACCAGCTCGCCACGTCAAATAACGGAAGCACTGCCAACTGTTCAGTTGTTGTCCCTATAATGGACCTAAAACCAAACATACGGAAAAAGCTCAGGGCTTACTAGCAGAAGTTATGGGATCTACAAACTCATAACAAGTTACACTTGATTAAATCATACCTCCGTAACTGGCCACCCACGTCGAAAACACGACGTACAGAGGTCAGTCTCTGTCTGCTTAAAATAGGACACACACACGGCACGCAAACACACCTTTTGTCCGGTGGTGACCCACCCAGCTGTCACAGATGTGGCCGTCCACTTACCGTACTTCACATACTCCTTGAATGCTCTGAGCTAGAGGCTTACAGGAAAAGACATTTTCCACTGGCGTACAAGGAACACATACCCCTCACCCAGCTATGTTTATTGGTCGCGAACCTCTTTTTAAATATAATGCATTGAATGCATTCTTAAAGAAATTAAATAATTTCCATGTTATCTACTCAAGTGATCAGTGGCACGTCCTCTGAAAGGAGTAGTTGAACTGGTATAGCGCATTACGGGGAAGAAGAAACGGCCGAGCACCCCGCCGGGGCGCCTGCGCAAGTAGGCGTTTGGTGTGTAGTGACACCACGGACCCGAGCTAACGGGGGAGTTTCGGCTCCCTCCCACGCCTAGCCGTGCGAGGCTTTGCCGTGTCCGAGGAAAAGGGATCCTGGGGGTTGAGCTGACGCTGGGTGATTGGACCTTTAAGGCCCCCCGGCAGAGGCAACACACCCCTTTGGCCCCGGCTTCACGTAGACGGCACCCCTGGGCTGACCCACCCAGGGGAAATCGGCCGTCGCCTTTTCCTATCTCTCTCTGCCTACATCTTCGTCTTTATTTCTCGCTATCTATCTGTCCTGTCTTCTACTCTCTTCTGTTTACTTCCAAATTTCCTGGCGGCAAGGGTTAAGCTTGTGTAGTTACCCAACCTTGGGTAGTTATATCTGGTTATAGCGGCGATGTATGACTGGCGCCTTCAAGTGTTCTACCTTGTAGCGTCCCCCTGTTGGGCTCGGTGGTGGGTGGTCACCATCGCCACCGAACATGAAGTCCACCACATGGCAAAATCTTCCCCCCCCCTCAATGATCGGTCCCTGAAAAGGAACCACACCGATGAAAGCTCCAAACAAACCGGAAGCGATTGTGACCACTTCCCACGCTTTTTAGTCATACACTCTCTGGCAGATAACGTCTCAGTTGCAGGACTGTCGGTTTTTCTGATAGCTAAAACCCTTGCTAACTTAATAGGCAAAAAGTACGAGGCAAAGAAACTGTCATCCGGTGATCTTCTTGTTGAAGTAAGGCAGAAACAGCATGCAAACACTCTCCTTAAACAGAAGCAGTTCGCCCACCTGGACGTGTCTATCACCCCCCATCGCAGCCTTAACACTGTTCAAGGCGTCATTTCACAACGTGATCTGATGCGAGAAACTGAAGCTGACCTCCTTGAAGGCTTTCGAGGGCAAGGCGTAGTTGCCATCCACCGGATAACCATCAGGCGAAACAATGAAGAAGTGGTGACGCCTCATATTTCATTTCATTCATTTCATTTTATTATACCCCTCAGGGCCAGAGGCATTACAGAGGGGGAGTGGTAAAAGCACAAAAAGGTAACAAAATAAAAGGAACAAAATATGCAAGTACAATAGAGACGCACTATAAGTTAGAAAGAGCCTGAGTATACAATATTAGCTACAGAATTTCGAAAATGTTTACAGTTATTAATGTTTACAATGTCAGCGGGAAGGCCATTCCAATCGCGAGAGGTTCGTGGTAGAAATGATTGATAAAAGTACTCAGTATTACATGAAGCGAATCCAACTTTGTGACGATGATCAGTGCGATGGGATACATAAGATGGTTGAGGGATGAGTCGATCGCGCAGATCAGGATGATGATACATTTTATGAAACAAGGCAATGCGTGACACTTTTCTGCGCAGTGATAATGATCGGAGGGAAAGGTCTGATTTCATAGAAGTTATGCTGGCGGTGCGACTGTAATTAGCGCGAATGAAACGTACAGAGTTGTTCTGAACCATCTCTAGAGCAGTAATTAAGTTGATATGGGTGGGATCCCACACCGATGTAGCATACTCTAATTTCAATCGGATTAGTGTTTTATAGAGCAGGAGTTTCAAGGAGGAAGGAACGTGATAAAAATTTCGACGAAGATAGCCTAACATGCGGTTAGCTTTGTTAATTAAGTGCTCGATATGAGCAGACCAGTTTAGGTTTGCAGTAATGTAAACACCGAGGTATTTATATGAAGTTACTGATTCTAAATGAATGTTATCAATGTGGTATGGTGGTGGACGGGAATATTTTCTGGAAACACGCATGACTTTACATTTATTAATATTTAGTTGCATTAGCCATTCACTGCACCAGTCTGCGATTGCGCCAAGATCAGACTGAAGTGAGGCAACATCATTAGAGTTTGTTATTTCTCTAAAAACAACACAGTCATCCGCGAATAGGAGAATATTAGAGTTAACAACGGAAGGAAGATCATTAATATAAATTAGGAATAATAAAGGCCCAAGGACTGAACCTTGAGGAACTCCCGAATAGACATCTGTAAACTCTGAGTTAAAGCCATTAAAAGAAACAAATTGTGAGCGGTTTAAAAGGAAGCACTCAATCCATTTCAGTAAATTAATACCAATATTAAGCGTGTTTAGTTTAAGCAGTAGCAATTTATGACAAACCTTGTCGAATGCCTTAGAAAAATCTAAAAATATGCAGTCAATGGTCGATGATCGATCTAGTACTTGATGTAGCGCATGAGTAAAGGCTATTAGCTGAGTTTCACATGAGTAATGTTTTCTAAAACCGTGTTGTGCTGAACAGAAAAAAGAGTTGGATTCTAGAAAACCGACAAGGTTAGTGAAAATAATATGCTCAAACATTTTACAACATGTGCTGGTTAAGGAAATGGGGCGATAGTTAAGTGGAGATGTCTTGCTTCCAGACTTGTGAATTGGAATGACCTTCCCAATTTTCCACTCATTTGGAAGAATAGACTGATCAAGAGACTGTTGAAAAAGTTTAGTTAAGATTAACGCAGCGTAGGCCGAAGTGTTTTTCAAGAACTTGTTACTAATATTATCACAGCCGGGAGCTGAATGAAGGCTAAGTCCACCAATGAGCTCAAGAACACCAAGTGTACTGATTAGTATAGGTGGCATACTTTCAAAGGTATGGCTGTTTGTTGTGGGGTTATTAACAGCAGAATGGGCAGAAAAGTTCTCAGCAAATGTACGGTTAAAAACTGAGGCACAAATATCAGAAGAAATGGGGTCGCCAGAGGAATCGGTCAGTGTGATAGCGTCATCGGTTGAGGGATTAAAAGTTCGCCAGAATTTCTTAACATTTGTGGTTAACATGGAAGGTAGTACATGGGAATGAAAATGTTTTTTTGCATCTCGAAGGGCTTGAATGTACAACGTAGACGCTGTTGCATATAAAGCCCAACGATCATTAGAAGGCGAAAGTTTTGCGGCGCGAAAGAAACGCTTTTTCCTGTTTGACAAACGCCGGATATGGCTGTTGTACCAGGCTGCATTTGAGTTGTTGGTTACACTGCGGTGTGGGATGTACTGTTCAGTGAGTTGAATTATTTTATCTGAAAACATATTCCAATTAGTTTGTACACTGCGATCGTCAAAACCGTCAAGAAAAAGATCAGTGAAGGTAGAAAGGTCATTGTTGATTGCCTCAAAGTCACCTCTGTTATAGTCACGAATGATTTTCTTCTTTTTCTTTGTTTTCGGGTGGGCTAAGTTAATGGAAAAATGTAGAAGCAAATGATCGCTAAGACCCGGAAGGTACGTTATGGGCGATATTATGTCGGAACTGTTTGTTAGAATTAAGTCTAATGTGTTTGCAGCGTGAGCTACTACTCTGGTTGCTTGTGTACACATTTGCTGTAAGGAAAATACCGAGCAAACGTCTAAAAATTCGCGAGCTTGGGACGAAAGCGGAAATATTAAAGGGGAATGGGAATTCCAGGTTATGTTGGGAAAATTGAAATCACCCAGCAAGAGCAACGGCGATGTAGGGAAACGCGTACTAACAACGTTTATGGCATCTTGAAGTTCGCTACTGAATGTAGGCGAGGGTGAGGGTGGGCGGTAGCATACCCCGATGACTACATTCTGGTGACTAAGCGTTACCACAGCCCATATCATTTCTAGATTAGTATGAACGTGTACAGATGATGATGGGATATCGCTGGAAATAGCCAGAAGTACGCCACCGCCTCTCTGTGTGCCACGGTCGCGACGAAAAAGTGAGAAGCGATGAGCGTTTAAAAATATCTCGGAGTCGCACACTTGCCCGCAGAGCCAAGTTTCAGTTAACGCGATAATTTTAGCGGAGCATGTGTCGATCGCTGATGATAGAGAGTTATACTTGTTAAGAACACTTCTGATATTAGTAAACAGGACCGATATGGAAGCTACAGTCACATGACCACTGCCCCTCGCGCTTTCCTAGGGCTTGGAAGTTGCAGGCGGGGCAATGGTTCGTGTACTACGATTTGGAATGTTGATGATTGCATCACTGTTTGGGTCGTACATGTAGCATTTTTGGTTCAGAAGCAGCTTGTTGTAGCTGAGAATATGCTTGACGGGGCCTGGTTGACTCTTGGCGAAATCAAGTAGTTTTTTCCGAGCTGCACGTGTAGCGGGTGAAAAATCCTCTGCTACAGTGATGTTATGTTTCTTTAGGTGTATATGTGTCGCAAGTAACGCATCTTTTGTTTTATAGGATAGGCATTTAACTATGATTGGGCGACATTTGCCCTGGCTGAAGGTACCCAAGCGATGCGCGCGTTCAATGGCATCAGAGGAAAGGGGAGAAGAAAGGTGGCAATTGAGAGTGGAAATAACTTTTTCCTCTGTCATTGCCCAGGATTCTTCAGAATCTGGGATGCCGTAGAAAATGAGGTTGTTGCGTCGCAGTCTGTCATCGTGATCCTGCACGCGTGTTTGCAATGAGCATACCTGAGCGGAAAGCTGATCTGTCTGAGTATGGATGCTACTAACTTCCTGGGTAAGTTCTTCTAGTTTTTTATAATTTTCCTCCAGTACTTCAAGCCGGTTCTGAATAGCAGTGATCTTGGTTTCGATGGATTTCTGTCCAGATTTAATTGCTTTAACATCAGCTGCTAATTCGGTCTGTACCTTCGAACTTTCCAGTGAGCGGGTGTGAACATCTTTGAGCATTTGGAAAATGACCCTCATCTGTTCCGCGGGATCTGCGGGTAAGGATGCTATGTCACCGAGCGTGTCCGAACGCTTGGTAGGGGGCCCGGGGTTGCTCTCAACATCGCCAGCGCGTAGCAGCAAAAAAGGTATGAAAAAACATTCACAAAACACTTCACACAACACCCGTGGACACGGGACCAGTATTAAGCAGAGGTTGTTATTTTTCTTTGCATATAAAGAAACGTTTGCACACACCTGCATTGCAAAAGGGAAGCGATTCAGTGCTTGTACAGAAGCACCGATCCCGTGTCCACTGAATTGGTTTGGGCTGCGCTGGCTTCTTAAACACTTGGTTGAAGTTGATGCTGCTGTCGATCCGGGGGGTTGCTTGAAGACGAGTTCATCAAGAATAGGCAGGGTAGGCATGGGCGCGAAATCACGAGGCGGAAAGATCACCACGTCAGACGCGCCGACGCCTAGATGTTCCAGCGTCGAGGGTAATGAAGGAGCGCATATCACGCCTAAGGATGCACTTGATAAGAAGGGCACGAGGAATGCCAGCTGAACCTGCATTGCAAAAGGGAAGCGATTCAGTGCTTGTACAGAAGCACCGATCCCGTGTCCACTGAATTGGTTTGGGCTGCGCTGGCTTCTTAAACACTTGGTTGAAGTTGATGCTGCTGTCGATCCGGGGGGTTGCTTGAAGACGAGTTCATCAAGAATAGGCAGGGTAGGCATGGGCGCGAAATCACGAGGCGGAAAGATCACCACGTCAGACGCGCCGACGCCTAGATGTTCCAGCGTCGAGGGTAATGAAGGAGCGCATATCACGCCTAAGGATGCACTTGATAAGAAGGGCACGAGGAATGTCAGCTGAACCTGCATTGCAAAAGGGAAGCGATTCAGTGCTTGTACAGAAGCACCAATCCCGTGTCCACTACTAGTACTAACATTCAACCGCTCCACTCTGCCAGAATCCGTGAAAGCTGCGTTCCTTCATTGCAAGCTCCGCCCCTACATAGCCAAACCTAGAAGGTGCTACAAATGCCAGAAATATGGACATGGGTCGAATACCTGTTGCGAAAAACAAACATGTGCGAAATGTGGTGATCATGAGCACCCAACAGAGAGCTGTACTTCCACGCAAACAGAGTGCCCTAACTGTCACGGGCCGCACGAAGCGTACTCGCGGACATGTGAAATTTTCAAAAAGGAAAAGGAAATCATCCAGATTAAAGTAATGGAAAACATCACATTCTCTGAAGCCCGGAAGAAGGTGTCACTCTTCTCCGGAAGAACGTACGCTGACGCAGCGCGCCGGGGGGCGGGGCGGCGTCTAGTGACGGTGGGCACGCAATACAGCTTTGCTGATGCGTGCACATCTCTGCCCCCCACCAAGCAGCCACAGGGTGCACCAACCTTTCACGTCCCGGAGGTCGAACTTCATCAGACCCCAGGGACCACACAGACAAATGAGACACCTGTCTCTTCTGACAAACCACCATTAGCTTCTGAGGGTCCACCGGAGGCAATAGAAGTGACACCAGGATCCTCAGCGTCTAAGATGCTGATGGAATCCCCCCAAGTGAGGCGGGGCTCCATAGATTGCCTCAGAGGGAAAAGACACCCGCCAGTTAAGCCTCCTAATAAAGGCAGCGAAGTGTGAAGAAGTCACGCTCTTTTCCTCATTCATAAAAATGGCTGCCGAAAATATTATCCAATGGAATTGCCGAGGCCTACTTAAGAACTTAGACGACATCTATGAAATATTTGCACAACACCAACCAAACATACTTTGTTTACAGGAAACACACCTAAAACCTACACACACTAGCCTTTTGAAAAGATATGTGGTATACCGGAAGGACAGAAAGGGCACTTCTCATTCATCACAGTTGTGCCGACACTGGCGCTCCTTGGCCATCAAATGACCCTTGCGCCAAAAAACACCATATATCATCAACAGTTGTGCCGACATGCGGTATCCCTTCACGCCCTTCGCATATATTGTGCAGGTGCTCGCTGCTGCATGCCGTGTCGAGCCCTTCGACGCTGTCGGCAGCAACCAATCCGGACAACGCCCCATTCTCCTGCATGACGTTCCAGCACCGTTCCATCCAGCACCGAAAGATGGCCCCTGCATCGACCCCCTCACCGTAGTCCTAGAATTTTCAACAGCGCACCACCCTCAGCGACATCAGCTGCCCAACCGGGCATAAAAGACAGCGCTCCGCAGCCGACACTTCATGGGCTTGACAGTTGTGCCGACATGCGGTATCCCTTCACGCCCTTCGCATTTATTGTGCAGGTGCTCGCTGCTGCATGCCGTGTCGAGCCCTTCGATGCTGTCGGCAGCAACCAATCCGGACAACGCCCCATTCTCCTGCATGACGCTCCAGCACCGTTCCATCCAGCACCGAAAGATGGCCCCTGCATCGACCCTCTCACCATACTCCTAGAATTTTCAACAGCGCCACCCTCAGCGACATCAGCTGCCCAACCGGGCATAAAAGACAGCGCTCCGCAGCCGACAGTTCGTGGGCTTGACAGTTGTGCCGACATGCGGTATCCCTTCACGCCCTTCGCATTTATTGTGCAGGTGCTCGCTGCTGCATGCCGTGTCGAGCCCTTCGACGCTGTCGGCAGCAACCAATCCGGACAACGCCCCATTCTCCTGCATGACGCTCCAGCACCGTTCCATCCAGCACCGAAAGATGGCCCCTGCATCGACCCCCTCACCGTACTCCTAGAATTTTCAACAGCGCCACCTTCAGCGACATCAGCTGCCCAACCGGGCATAAAAGACAGCGCTCCGCAGCCGACACTTCGTGGGCTTGACCGTTGTGCCGACATGCGGTATCCCTTCACGCCCTTCGCATTTATTGTGCAGGTACGTTCGCCCGACTCCCTTTATGCAAAAAAAAACTAGCAACCGTTTTTTTGGTGCAACTGCCATGCCCACAGTATTTCTTGTGTTCTGTTATGAATATCTTTACATGTGCGAACATTGTCCTAAAACTGCTACTTTTATCAGGTGACGTAGAGCTTAATTCAGGCCCTACCACGCGTAGCGCAAACAGTCAAACCAACCAAACTATCCAAGCACTTCTAACAAAACTAGATGAAGGCCAGGCTCAAATTCTTTCCGAACTGAAAATGATAAATGAACGACTAACAGCAACCGAAGTAACATTAACAGACCTTGCAACTCGTATCACAAAATCTGAAGAATTGTGCGCATCTATCCCGGAACTTCTTTTCAGCGTAGGAATTTTAACAAAATCATCAACCGACACAACAATCCTGCTCTCCAATACGGAAGGCAGGCTGAACGATGCCGAAGATAGGTCGCGTCAGTGCAATCTTCTTTTTTATGGAATCCCCGAAAAAGAAGAAGAAACTTGGGCAGACAGTGAAGGGTTTGTTGCTGACATTTGCAAGAAGCACATCAAAATTAACCTTGTGCCGAACGATATCGAAAGAGCGCACAGAATCGGAAAACGTCAACCAGAAAAACCGCGCCCAGTAATTGTTAATTTCTCCCAGTTCAAAATAAAAAAAGCAATCTTATCTAACGGCTTCAAACTAAAATATACGCCGTACAGTGTAGGTCAGGATTATTGTTTCGCTACCCACACTGCCCAGAGAGTGCTTCTACGCTTCGCACGTGAGCACGGCGGCCATTTCAAGCTTCGTTACAAGAAGGTAGTTATCGGGAAAAAATCGTACCACTATGATGCAACCCGAAAAGAAGTCAAAGAAATTTTTCCACGCGACAGCTAGCAATTTCACATCCCAGTAAATGTATCGCCAGTTGCCTCACCCTCGCGCCATACCCAGAATCACCCCGCCAAACATGCAAATGACGTCAGCTTTTCTATTCTCTACACAAACATAAGAAGTATCATGCCGAAACGCGACGAAATATGTACCATAATTGAATCATCTGATTGTGACGTCGTGATGTTGACAGAAACATGGCTTTCACCTTCCATCAAAGATTCTGAAGTTCTTTCATATCTAACCAATTTCGCATTGCATTGCCAGGACCGTTTATCCGGTCGAGGTGGTGGCGTGCTTATCGCTGTAAACATACAATCCGTCACTTCGTTATTAGCATTACCAGTCCACTGGAAGCCCTTTGGGTAGCTTGCGAAAGTTCCCATGGGCTGATCATACTAGGTGTCTGTTACCGCCCCCCCCCCCAAATCAGAGCCCAACTTTAACATCAACTTTAACGACACCCTCGACAAACTACACAAAATGTATCCCCGTGCAAAGTTCATAATTTGCGGGGACTTCAATTATCCGTCCATAAAGTGGTCAAACAACGTTTCCCTTCGCAGCGGTGAATGCGGCGAATTCCTAGCCTTTCAGATAACTACCAACTAACACAAGTAATAACTCATGCCACCAGAGAAACATTACACAGCTCTAATATATTATACCTTATTCTAATGTCGGATCCAAGTAGCCTGCATTCTCTCCATTACCTTAAAGAAATAAGTGATCACAAAATTATTCTTGCCTCTTTCAGTTTTACTTTTCCAGAAAATAAGCCTACACCAAAGCAGATAAAACTCTACGGTCGTGGCAATTATGAAAAGATTAACAGCGAACTTGAACAATTTTACATTTCGTACGAGCAGGGATTCAACAAGCGCACCATAGAAAATAATTGGAAGTTGCTAGTCGAAAAACTCAACCAACTAACTGATGCATATATTCCAAGAATAAAAAAAATTAAAAACAAAACATCCGCCTCTTGGTCCCCGCAGGGGCGCCTGCGCAAGTAGGCGTTTGGTGTGTAGCGACACCACGGACCCGAGCTAACGGGGGAGTTCTACTCCCTCCCACGCCTAGCCGTGCGTGGCTTTGCCGTGTCCGGGGAAAAGGGGATCCTGGGGGTTGAGTCGACGCTGGGTGATTGGACCTTTAAGGCCCCCCGGCAGAGGCAACACACCCCTTTGGCCCCGGCTTCACGTAGACGGCACCTCTGGGCTGACCCACCCAGGGGAAATCGGCAGTCGCCTTTTCCTATCTC
This sequence comes from Rhipicephalus microplus, assembly GCF_043290135.1. Taxonomy (NCBI): domain Eukaryota; kingdom Metazoa; phylum Arthropoda; class Arachnida; order Ixodida; family Ixodidae; genus Rhipicephalus; species Rhipicephalus microplus. Next base: position 54,942 of record NW_027465056.1, read on the forward strand.
TCTCTCCCTATATCTTCGTCTTTTGTTCTCACTTTACATCTTTCCTGTCTTCTCCTCACTTCATTTTACTTCCAATTTTTCCTGGCGGCAAGGGTTAACCTTGTGTGGCTATCCAAACTAGGGTAAACCATATTGGGTTATAGTAAATGCGTACTGCTGGCGTTGCGCAGACATGCCCAGATGCTCTGCCACGTCCCCTCGTTGGACTCCGTGGTGGGTGGTAGGCGCCGTTACCGAAAAATACACATTTTCTCATGGGATCCCCGACCCCCTCTTTAAGTGATCGTGCTTCGAAAAGGGTACGCACCGATGCAACATTCCTACTTTGGCCCAAAAACAAAGAAACTTTTCCAAAATACCATGTCCTCCACTGCGAACAATCATCTACAAAAGCTAGAGCAATCTCACCCTTCCTTGTAGCCAAGTGCTTGAGAGAGACCATTGGAACCTGTTATAAGGCCACGAAGATGGCAAGTGGAGATCTGCTTCTCGAATTAAAAGACAAGGAACAGTACAATAAACTCTCGCACCTCGTGGCCTTTGGTAACATCTCTGTCTCTGTGAGCGCACACCGTACCATGAATACAGTGAAGGGCGTGGTATCGGACGAAGATTTGATGACGCTGAGTGAAGAAGAGCTCTTTGATGGATGGAAGGATCAAGGTGTAATACAAGTCCAGCGCATCAAAATCAGACGTAACAACAATGAAATAGCAACAAAGCACTTGATACTCACCTTCAACTCAACCACTTTACCCGAGACTCTCGAAACTGGCTATGTAAAACTCCATGTCCGACCCTTCATTCCAAACCCGAGGCGTTGTTTTAAATGCCAGCGATTTGGTCATGCATCCCATAGCTGCCGAGGACAGCTGATGTGTGCTAAGTGTGGCCCAACCGGCCACAGTGCTGATGAATGTAGTCATGACGAGATCCTCTGTGCAAACTGCGAAGGTAGCCACCCCGCATACTCCAGAGCGTGCCCAGCCTAGAAAAGAGAAAAAGAAATAATAATTATAAAAGTTAAGGAAAATATCACATTCAGGGAAGCAAGACAACGAGTCTCGTTATCATTAGCACTAAAAACACCTTTTGCCGAAGTGGTGCAACGAGGGGCGGCACCACAAAGGCCCTTGGCAGTTGCCCGGACCACGCCTAGCGTGCCGAGGCCAATGCCACACGCCCCTGCGGCGGGGCAGCCAGCGCTGCCCTGCCCACTTTCAGCCTGTCCACACCAGTGACCTCTACAAGCTCTGGCAGCAGCCAGGGAAATCACGAGGCCAAGGGGGCTCCATCAACCCCCAGCTCGGTGGGGACAAAGACTTCGTCGATCGAGGCGAAGTCTAAGCGACGCACAGATCGCTCTTTAGAGCGGGTGTCCAGTGCCTCGCAAGAGGCTATGGACACCAGTTCAAGCCAAACGGCGCAGGAAGCGCCGAAGGAGCGGCGAGCTTCGCTCGACCGCCCCAAAAAGGACAGAACGCCGATTACAGGGCCTGACAAAGGCCCTGTAAAATGAGTTAATCCTCGTCTTCTTTGCACACAGCACTTTTTCCCTTTTTTTCCACTATGGACAAAATCATACAGTGGAACGTAAGGGGAATACTTAGAAATTTAGATGACGTCCAAGAACTTCTGTGTAATTTTAACGCGAAAGTGCTATGTGTGCAAGAAACGCACTTAACTCCGAAGCACAAGGACTTCCTACGACAATATATTATTTTCCGAAAAGACCGGGAGGATCCTGTTGTACCATCTGGCGGTGTAGCCATTATAGTCGATCGTAGTATAGCATGCCAGCATTTGAAGCTCCAAACGGCCCTGGAGGCAGTGGCCATTCGAGCTGTACTTTTTAAAAAACTCATTACCATATGTTCTGTGTACATACCACCACATCAACAGCTACACAGACGTGATCTGGAATCACTAATAGATGAACTCCCAGAGCCATTTCTGGTTCTAGGTGATTTTAATGCACACAATGTCCTGTGGGGCGATGCTCACTGTGATGCGCGAGGACGTCTCATTGAGCATCTCCTTTTCTCTTCTAGTTTATGTTTTTTAAATATGAAAGAGCCTACGTATTCTAGCCTTGCAAGCAACACATACTCCTCCATAGATCTTAGCATTTCATCACCGTCCCTTTTACCTGTTTTTAAATAGAACGTTCTTAAAAACCCTTATGGGAGTGATCACTTCCCAATCATCCTGAGTGCGCCGAACAAAGATCAACTACCCCCGCAGGTTCCTCGATGGAAGATTGAGTCAGCTGATTGGGAAGATTATAGAACTCTTACACACATGACATGGACTGAGCTGTCTGCCCTGACCATAGATGACGCTGTCACGTATTTTACAGCTTTTATACTTGATGCCGCATCTAAATATATTACCAAAACGAGTGGCATGTCTTCTAAACGGCGAGTCCCATGGTGGAACGACGCATGCAGGAAAGCACGGACCACTCAGAACAAAGCATGGGCGTTGCTTCGCGATTCCCCTACAGCAGAAAACCTGGAAAATTTCAAGCGGGTCAAATCGCAGGCACGGAGAACGCGTCGACAAGCTAGACGAGAGAGCTGGACAAAGTTTATATCGAGTATCAACTCGTACACAGATGAGGGAAAAGTGTGGAATAAGGTAAAGACAATTAAGGGCCAACAAACGTATTCTCTTCCACTACTAAATAGCCTCGGGGAAAGTTTGGAGGGTCAAGCCAACTTTTTTGGCACACATTTCGAACACATATCGAGCTCCTCACACTACTCCGAATCCTTCCAGAATTACAAGGCACGAATAGAAAAACAAAAGTTAGAAAGAAAATCCCCAAGAAATGAGGCATATAATGCACCATTCTGCTTAGCAGAACTGCGAACAGCACTCAACTGCTGTAATACATCTACCCCAGGTTCTGACAACGTAATGTACGCGATGCTGAAGGAACTACCCTCCGAAACTAAAGAAACCCTTCTCTCTCTTTATAATCGCTTATGGTTTTCAGGTGTGATCCCCTCCTCCTGGAAGGAGGCTGTTATAATTCCAATTTTGAAGCAGGGAAAGGATCCCTCTACTGTATCAAGTTACAGACCTATAGCGTTAACAAGCTGCCTCTGTAAGCTATTTGAAAAAATGATTAATTGCCGCTTACTCCACTACTTAGAAACAAACAATTTGCTCGACCCATTTCAGTGCGGGTTTCGAGAAAGTAGATCCACCACAGACCACCTTGTTCGTATTGAGGCACAGATCAGAGACGCCTTCGTCCATAAACAATATTTTCTCTCTGTGTTCCTCGATATCGAAAAGGCTTATGAGGGAATTCTAGGAGACCTGTCCCACCTTGGTGTGCGCGGAAGAATGTTTCACATAATTGAAAGTTACCTGTCAAACCGAACATTCCGTGTCCGTGTGGGCAGTGTTCTCTCCCGAACATTTGTCCAGGAAACTGGCGTGCCACAAGGCGGTGTACTTTGTTGCACACTTTTTATTATCAAAATGAATTCCTTGCACATGTCCATCCCCCGCAATATGTTTTATTGTACATATGTCGACGACGTTCAGCTTGGCTTCAAGTCATGCAACTTGGCCATGTGTGAGTGGCAGGTTCAGCTGGGTTTGAACAAGGTCTCCAAATGGGCAGATGAAAACGGATTTCGACTTAACCCACAAAAAAGCACGTGTGTCTTGTTCTCTCGAAAGAGAGGCATGCATTCGGAACCTAACATTGAACTGAACGGTCAACGTCTGTCTGTCAATGCGGAGCATAAATTCCTAGGCTTAATCTTGGACAACAAGTTGACCTTCGTACCGCACATCAAGTATCTAAAAACAAAATGTTTAAAAGCCATGAATGTTATAAAAGTGTTGTCACGTACTACGTGGGGTAGTGACAGGCAATGTCTCGTCAACCTGTATAGAAGCCTCATTCGCACCCGCTTAGATTATGGGGCCGTTGTTTATCAGTCTGCGACTCAAAGTGCTTTGAAGATGCTGGACCCCGTGCACCATTTGGGCATCCGTCTTTCTACGGGTGCTTTTCGCACCAGCCCCGTAGAAAGCCTTTATGTTGAGTCAAATGAGTGGTCGCTTCATCTGCAGAGAACTAACATGTCCTTTGTATACTTCCTGAAGGTGAAAGCAGACAAGAAGCACCCCTCATACTCTACTATTAATGATCTGTCGAGTTCCATTCTGTTAAAAAACACGCCTTCAATGAGGCAGCCCTTCTCAGTACGCCTGAAGGGTCTAGCTGAAGAAACTGGAGTGTCACTTGAACACAGTTTAATGGCTCCTGTAGCATACCCGCCACCGTGGCAGTGGCAGATTATAGACTGTGATGTGTCGTTCCTAGAAGTTACAAAACATGCGCCTATTGCCCATATCCGAACATACTTCCTGGAACTTCAACACAAATACACACGTCCTAAGTTTTTTACAGACGCCTCTAAGTCCAACTCCTCTGTGTCCTACGCTGCTGTCGGCCCATCCTTTTCGGATGCTGGCCCTCTACATCCAAGCACAAGTATCTTCACAGCAGAAGCTTATGCGATATTTGTGGCAGCTAAACACATCAAACAACTACAAATACAAAAAGCAGTAATTTATACAGACTCCCTCAGTGTTGTAACGGCTCTGCACAGTCTTAAAAAACAATAAAAACCCTGTCCTCGTCTCACTTTACTCTATTTTATGCACACTCTACACACTCAACCAACGTGTTGTAGTGTGCTGGGTGCCAGGGCACCGTGAGCTTCAAGGCAACGTGATGGCGGATCAGCTTGCTGCATCCGCCCACGAAAGCACCGCCATTACACCCACATCAATCCCGGCCCTTGATCTTAAGCCTCTCTCAAACGAAAACTCAGGGACTACTGGCAGAGCAAGTGGGATACACACACACAAAACAAACTACACGTTATCAAGCCACACCTTGGTCATTGGCTGCCAGTATCAAGATCGCGTCATACAGAGGTTATACTAACGAGACTCAGGATAGGACACATATACACGACACACACATATCTTTTGTCTGGTGGCGACCCACCATTGTGTGACAGATGCGGTGAACCATTGACCGTCCTTCACGTGTTAATTCAGTGTAAACACTTAGAAACTATAAGAAAACAGCATTTTCCATTACCCTACCGACAACATATACCTTTACACCCTGAAATGTTCGTTGGTAGGGAACCGCTTTTTAGTCATAAATCATTGTTAGCGTTTTTAAAAGAAATTCGTAATTTTCATATCATATACCCGGGCATCCCGTAGCTCGACCTCTCCAGGGAGGTTTTTGCTGCGGTGGCTACACAGGAAAGCACTTGCCTCACGGCCCTTGCACGCAAGGGTATGAACCAGTGAGGCACTTGTGCTAATGCCATACATATACACCATCGTTTTTTATTATCACCAACTTTTGTTATCTATTCACACCACACACACCTTTCACGGCATGGTCATGATTTTATTACTTGTGTGTTTTTACCCGCCTTACCGCGAGGAATTTTATGGCCCTTATACAGCCGCTAATCACAATCATTGTCCACATTCCTTGTCGCATGAACTGGCGCTCTTTGGCCATCAAATGGCCCTTGCGCCAAAAAACACCATATATCATCATCATCATCCGCCCCTTGGTTTAACAACGCGATTAAAAAACTGATAAACCGGAAAAAACGCCTGTTCAGACGTGCCAAAAAACAGAACCAACCTTCCCTATGGAAAGAATATTCCGACTCCGTACGATGCCTCTCGATTAACATTCAAAACGCGAAACGCGATTTTTTTCGAACAACACTACCAGACATGCTCAAAAATAACCCTAAAAAGATCTGGCAAACAATAAACCCAAGAAACATCTTGCCGGTAACCTTATCCGGTACTAATGACAAACCGCTCAGTGACGTAGATTCGGCGAATGTCTTAAACCATGCCTTTTGTTCTGTTTTCTCTCGTGAACATAGCTTTTTGTGAACTGTGGAGAGACCGTTGAGTCTATTATAAGCGAGCCAATGTCACCTATTGAAATATCTGCAAATGGAATAAGTAACGTAATTAGGAAAATGAAACTCTCATCTGCAAGTGGAACTGATAACATCAACAGCAAAATATTAAAGAATGCACAATTGATAATTAGCGCAGCATTTCAGCTGCTCTTCTCTCAATCACTTTCACAGTGACAGGTACCGAGTGATTGGAAACTCGGTAAAATCACTCCATTGTTCAAAAATGGCAACAAAGCATCCCCATATAACTACCGGCCCATATCGCTTACAATTGTCCCATCCAAATTTATGGAGCACATTTTTTTTTACCAACATCATTAATCACCTCGAACAGCACAACTTCATTCACCCTTCCCAACATGGTTTTCGTAAAGGCCTGTCGTGCGAAACACAACTTGCTGCCTTCATCCATGACTTGCACACAAATCTTGACCGGAACATCCAAACTGACGCCATATTTCGTGACTTTGAAAAGGCTTTCGATAAAGTTCCTCCCCACCGCCTTATGACCAAACTTTCTTTGCTTAACCTCGACCCATTCGTCTTGTCCTGGATTAATAACTTTCTCACTGACAGAAAACAGTTCGTCGTCATAAATACAGCCAGGTCTCAAATCTCTCCCGTCCTCTCCGGTGTTCCCCAGGGAACAGTACTTGGCCCCCTGCTTTTCCTGATTTACATCAACGACCTTCCACACTATATTACTAACAATATAAGATTATTCGCCCACGATTGCGTTATTTACGCAACAATCTCTAGTCATGAAGATCAAATAGCTTTACAAACAGACCTAACAGCCGTTCAAAATTGGTGCCACAAGTGGCAGATGAGTTTAAACATTTCCAAATGTAGATCAGTGTCTTTTCACAGACGTACTAATCCGTTAGTGTACAACTACACCCTACATAACAGTTTTCTACAACTGACTAGCTCGTATATATACCTTGGAATACATATCTCAAGTGATCTATCATGGACCCTCCACATCAATCACGTCATTTCATCAGCTCGTAGATCTTTAGGTTATATCCAAAGAACCCTGAAGTTTGCTCCCAGCCACCTAAAAAAATTAGCTTTCACCACAATAATACGCCCCAAACTGGAGTACGCCGCAGCAATTTGGGACCCACACCAGCATTATCTCATCCAAAACCTAGAAGCCATCCAAAACCGCGCTGCCAGATTCGCCTTTTCCGATTACTCATCGTTCACCAGTGTAACAGACTTAAAGAAACGTGCCGCATTCATTCCCCTTTGTCAACGCCGAAAAACTGCGTGGCTCGCATTATTCCACAAATTCTATCACGCATCGCCATCCAGCATTTACGTCACCCAACGACCCCATTTCTCTGATCGTTGTTGCAACACTATGCAAGTACATTACCCTCGTCCCAAAACTACCACAATTGCAGAATCTTTCTTCATTCGGACAGCTAAGGAATGGAACGCCCTACCGGAAACCATGGTTAGCATTCAGGATGCAGAAGCCTTTAAAAATTCCCTGACAACCATCACTGAACTGTAATAGCTAACTGAACTGTGGCCTGCCATGCTATTTCTTGTATAATGCTTTCTAGTGTCATCTCCCTAGTATGGCATGTATGTATATTTTGTGTACTTGGCAATGTTTCGAAACCTTTTAAGTGGTACCTTTTGTCACTGAAAAATGTTTTCATCCAGAGTCCTCAAACAAATGTACCTGTTACAGCCCCACCCTCTTCTTGTATGCCCACCCCTCATGTAATGTCCCTTCTGTTAGGGACCCTTGAGGAAAATAAAATAAATAAATAAATCTGGTGGTGTCGCTATCGTGGTGCAGAAAGCAGTTCCGTCTCAAAGCCTCACATTGGTTACTGACTTAGAAGCAGTGGCAATACAAACCCTAATTTTTGGACGAGTAACAACCGTGTGTTCACTATACATTCCTCCAGACTACCAACTCCCTACTAAAGAATTTGAAATGCTCATCGACCAGCTTCCGCATCTATTTCTGTTGGTCGGAGATTTTAACGCGCACCACCCTTTATGGGGATGTAGAAGAACGGATTCTCGAGGCTCCTTAATTGAAAACTTTCTGTTGTCCTCAGGCTCCTGTATATTTATAAAAAAGAGCCAACATACTTTAACGCAGCGCACAACTCATACACAGCAATAGATCTTGCTATCGGATCTCCTTCACTCTTGGCAACCACTGAATGGGCTGTAATTCATAACCTCTATGGAAGTGATCATTTTCCTGTTTGTCTAAAATACAAAGGAAATACGAGTACAATGACTGCGAATGTAACCAGGTTTCGAGAACAGGGTGCAAACTGGACGAAATTCCGAAAACTCTCAAAACTATCGCGCTCATCAATTGAAACCCTAGGCATCGATGAATCTGAAGCGTTGGTCACACTACACATTATACAGGCCGCAGAACAATCCATCCCACATACATCTAACAATACACGGAACAAAAGACGACCTTGGTGGAACTCTGAGTGCAAAAATGCTCGTGACAATCAAAACAAAGCATGGTCGAAATTCCGCAGGTATCCTACAGTCGAAAACTTGGTGAATTTTAAGCGTGCAAAAGCAAACGGTAGACGTGTCCGACGAGAGTCTAAACGATAGAGCTGGCAATCCTTCCTCTCATCCGTGAACTTTTACACTGACACACATAAGGTGTATAACAGAGTAAGAGCACTCCAAGGGCACATCACTCATTCGATGCCCCTTGTTAGTACTGCTGGTGATACACTTGAACACCAGGCAGATGCCTTAGGCCAACACTTCGAGTATATTTTCAGCTCAGCACATTATACAGACTCCTTTAGGCGATACAAACTTGCCGAGGAACGTAAACCTATTCGTGATGACAGGCCATCGGCGGGAGGGTACAATGCCCCCTTTACTATAGGTGAACTAAAGGCAGCACTGGCAAAGTGCGGCAGCTCCGCAGCAGGCTCGGACAGGATTACTTACGGCATGCTGAAACACCTACACGAAGAAACGCTTGATGTTGATTGATTGATTTGTGGGGTTTAACGTCCCAAAACCACCATTTGATTATGAGAGACGCCGTAGTCGAGGGCTCCGGAAATTTCGACCACCTGGGGTTCTTTAACGTGCACCCAAATCTGGGTACACGGGCCTACAACATTTCCGCCTCCATCGGAAATGCTGCCGCCGCAGCCGGGAATCGAACCCGCGACCTGCGGGTCAGCAGCCGAGTACCTTAGCCACTAGATCACCGCGGCGGGGCGAAACGCTTGACGTCATCCTCATTCTTTTCAACAGTGTATGGTCCTCTGGGCGTCGGCCCATGACCTGGAAAAAGGCAGTTAACATGCCCATCCTTAAACAAGGAAAAGAAGCCACACTTGCTGCTAGTTACAAGCCTATAGCGCTGACCAGCTGTTTGAGCAAGGTGTTCGAAAAAATGGTGAATCGCCGCCTTATGTATTACCTTGAATACAATGGCCTCCTTGATCGTCATCAAGCTGGATTCAGGTCTGGCCGGTCGACAACTGACCAACTGGTAGCATTTGAATCCTATGTCAGGGATGCCTTCATTCATAAACAGCACTGCCTATCTGTATTTTTTGACTTAGAGAAAGCTTAGGACACGACATGGCGTTATGGCATTCTCCGTGACCTGCGATCTTTTGCAGTGTCAGGAAACATGCTGAATACTATTGAAAGCTACCTTTCTGACCGTAAATTTGTGGTTCGTGTTGGTAATGCTTTATCGAAGTGGTTTACGCAAGAAAATGGCGTCCCCCAGGGTGGTGTTCTTAGCTGCACACTATTCATCGTAAAAATGAACTCCATAAGCACCATATTGCCTAGAACAATCTCCTACTCTGTATATGTGGATGACATTCAGATCAGCTTCAAATCATGCAACCTAGCCACATGTGAACGTCAGATTCAGTTGGCAGTAAACAAGCTGTCAAGCTGGGCAGACAAAAAAGGGTTTAAGTTTAACTGTGACAAGACTGTTTGCGTACTCTTCTCAAAACTACGTGGCATAAGGCCACCCCCTAACATTTCAATTAACAGACAAACC
>NW_027465057.1:0-37054 GCF_043290135.1 Rhipicephalus microplus
GCTGCTGAGATCCCCAAAAAGACCTGGAGCTCCGCTCTCGCAAGTTGGCCGAGAGAACACCACGAAACATGACTGACGCATTCACCAACCAGCCCATCCCAGCCACAGCCAGCACCATCGGCTGCCCCGTCTACCTTCCCCGGCGCTACTCGCCAGCGGGACCCACCAATCTTCAGCGGAAGTGGGTGAGCAAGACGTCGAAGACTGGCTCTCCTTGTACGAAGCGCGTAAGTGCCCAGCAACAAGTAGGACGACGACTCTAAGCTCGCCTACGTTATCTTTTACTTGGCAGACGTAGCTAAGCTTTAGTATACCAACCGCGAAACCGCCATCGCCAACTGGGTCTTCCTTTAAGACCCCTCGTGACGGAAACGTTCGGTCCGCAAGCTTCCGCGCTGACCAGCGTCTGCGCCACCGAGCCCAGCAGCCTGGCGAGACGTTTACTAGTTACATTGAGGATGTGCTCGACCTCTGCAGCGTGTTAACCCATCAGTGCCTGAAGAAGAGAAAATTCGGCAGATTCTCAAGGGTGTTGAGGATGGCGCATTCCAGATGTTGCTAGCGGAAAAGTCCGATCACGGGTGGCAATCCTCGTAAGCCTGTGCCAGAGCTTCGATGAATTGCGCGTCAGCGTTCCATCGCCCGACAGAGTGTTCCGCCACCAGATTCGATCTCGGCCGTCGCACTCGCAAATGCCGTCGTTCGCCAAGAAAGTCTGTCTAACTAGATCGAGCAAGGACTTCATCAGAGAGGAAGTCGCCCGACAGCTCTCCCTGCTGCCGCATAGCGGCGGCGCCCACCGCAAGCCTGCCTTCGACACTTCAGCAGGCCATACGCACTGAAATTTCCGACGTCCTCCCCTGCAGTGCCGGTGCCTTACCCACGCACATCAGTAGCACCTGATCTCTCAACTGTCAACTACACACCACCTGCGCCGCCTACACCTCTCAGCTATGCAGCTGTGGTCGCGCGGCTCCCACCACATCCAGTATCCTTGTCGGCTCCACCTCATCTGGCCTCGCCTCTGGTTTACAGACCCCCACCTCGCTTCTTCCGTCCACCTAATGAGTGGCGCACCCATCACAACCGTCCCATCTGCTTCGCGTGTGGCATCGCTGGGCAAGTTGCACGCTTCTGCCGCCGCCGTCCCACACCTGCGTATGCCTCCTTTGGAACTCCTACCTACGCGCCGCAGCAGGCCACCACGTCTGCATATGAGCAGAGGCACTCCGACTCGGATCGTCGCCCATCAACTGCTCGTTTTCCATCCCCCCGTCGCCGATCACCATCGCCTATACGTCGTCGACCACCTCCTGAGGAAGGAAACTAATCAGTGCAGTCTCGGAGGCAAGAACTGCAACTTCTGCGCAATCATCAAGGCCTCTGTTTTCGCCGCAAAATGTTGTTGATGTCGATGTTGAGGGAATCGAAACACTAGCGTTAATTGATACTGGGGGCCGCCGTTTCTGTGATGAACGCAAATTTTGTCGCAAACTGAAGAAAGTGACAGATCTCTCTGTGGCAAGGTGCTGTCCATGGCTAGCGCGCAACGCATTCATCCCTCGGCTCTGTGTACGCGTGCGCGTCATCATCCAAGACGTTTTGTACATCGTCCAATTGTTTGTTCTACCATCTTGCTCTCATGACCTCATCCTGGGTTGGGATTTCTTATCACGTCATGAAGCTATCATCGATTGTTCCCGTGCGGAAGTGTCCCTACTGCCAATATGTGCAACCTCCCCGGTGAATTACATCATCGAGCCACTAACACAATCACTAGATTTGCGCCGGCGCGAGGACGCGAGACCGTACACGTCGACCGTCTCAAGCCCTACAACGACCACCTCATTGTGCCTACTCCTTGAGGCGCCAGGATGGCTACTCTTGATCTGGGGGTTATTGTAGTGGAGCATGCGCACCAACGCGTATGCGCCCTTCGGAAGAGAACGAAAAACCCCGCGCTCTGATTGCGCGAGAACGTGTGCTGCTTTTGCCAGACTTGCCGTACGGCCATTTGTTTTGTTGCGACCTCGGTTGCGACTTCTCTGCTCAAATAAACATCATCACACCGTACATGAGTTCCATGTCAAAATTATTATGTTCAGATGTGTCGTTTACCTCGGTCGTCTTGTCACGTCACATGATACCACAATTTAGTATATTTGGAGGTAGCAAAACGGCCGCGAGCACGCTATGAGCGTGGTATGTTGTCCATGTTCTTATGTGACGCTCTTGTCAGGTTTATCATGTTTGCACCAGTCATATACTTTCGCCATCTATTGACGTCATGTAACACCAAATTTAGTATATGTGGAGCTAGCAAAACGGCAGCGAGCACATCATAAAGGGCCCAATATACTCCAATGTAGCGTTGACGCGCGCGCACGCTGGGGCACAGCAGCGCTACGCTAGCAAAGCGCGAGCACTCTATAACTGAAGCCAGGTGCGACCAGCGTCCGTCGGCGCGGCCTGACGGCAACCGGCGCGAAATGCGACATGCTGCATTTCGCGCCCATGCGTTAGCCAGACAACACTGCGTCTCCCTCTTTTCGTGACAGAGGGACGCCGGACGCGCTGAAATGCGCATGCGTCAAAGCAATCTCAGCGCGGCGCACGCCTGCGAGTATATGGCAGTACCGGCGCCTGGCATGGCAACGCTGGCGTGACCAAGGCGTGACGTGACAAAATGAATGCCGGCGAGAACGTGCACCGCGTCACGTCGAAATGTAATGGCGTCTTGGCTGTGGCACGTAGTCATGTTCCCACATGACACGCATCTCATGAATATCATGTTTGCACCAGTCACATACCTTGGTCATGCATTGTGGTCACGTTATACCAAATTTGACATATGTGAAGCCAGTGAAACGGCCGCCAGCGCATCATCTGTATGGCGTCTAGTCATGTTGTTACGTGACATGCATGTCGTGATTATCACGTTTGGATATGTCATTTACCTCTGTCGTCCCTTTGCGTCACGTAATACTGAGTTTGGTACATGTGAAGCTAAAGAAACGGCCGCGAGTGCATCATGAAAGTAACATGTAGTCATGTTGTTACATGACACGCATCTTCATATTTATCAAGTTTGCACGAGTATCATACCTCCTTCAAAAGGCAAAATAACTACCATATGGATAGGATAGTTAAAATAGCGGAGGAGTTTTACAGAAATCTGTACAGTAGCTGGGACAACCACGACTTTAATACAATAAGAACTAGCAGTAACCCAGATGACACCCCACCAGTAATGATAGAAGTCAGAAAAGCTTTGAGATCATGCAAAGAGGCAAAGCTGCTGGTGCGGATCAGGTAACAGCAGATGTGCTGAAAGGTGGAGGACAGATTGTGTTAGAAAAACTAGCCACCCTGTTTACGAGGTGTCTCTTGACGGGAAGGGTACCAGAGTCTTGGAAGAACATCATCTTAATACATAAGAAAGGAGATGACAAGGACTTGAAGAATTACAGGCCGATTAGCTTGCTCTCTGTAGTATACTCTGATTAGCTTGCTCTCTGTAGTATACTTGCTCTCTGTAGTACAAAAAAGCCCCGCCGCGGTGGTCTAGTGGCTAAGATACTCGGCTGCTGACCCGCTGGTCGCGGGTTCAAATCCCGGCGGCGGTGGCTGCATTTCCGATGGAGCGGAAATGATGTAGGCCCGTGTACTCAGATTTGGGTGCACGTTAAAGAACCCCAGGTGGTCGAAATTTCCGGAGCCCTCCACTACGGCGTCTCTCATAATCATATGGTGGTTTTGGGACGTTAAACCCACATATAAATCAGCTATTTACAAAGGTAATTGCTAACACAGTAAAGAAAAACATTAGAATTCAATCAAGCAAAGGAACAAGCAGGATTTCGATCAGGCTAGCTGAACAATCGACCCACATTCATACTATCAATCAGGTAATAGAGAAATGCTCAGCATATAACCAACCACTATACATAGCCTTCATAGATTACTAGAAGCCGTTTGATTCAATGGAAATGTCAGCCATCATGCAGACACTGCGGAGTCAGGGGCGTCGATGAAGTATATATAAATATCCTGGAAGAAATCTACAGGGGATCAACTGCTACCATAGTGCTTCATAAAGAAAGCAATAGAGATATCATCAAGAAAGGTGTAAGGCAGAGGGACACCATCTCCCAACCCCCAATTCTATTTACCGCGTGCTTACAGGAGGTTTTCAGAAACATAGAATGGGAACAGTTAAGGATAAGAGTTAATGGAGAGTACCTCAGTAACCTGCGTTTCGCCGATGACATTGCCTTGCTGAGTTAACTCAGGGGGCGTACTGCAACTCATAATTACGGAGTTAGACAAGGAGAGCAGAAAGGTGGGTCTTAAATGAATCTGCAGAAAACGAAACTAATGTACAACAACCTCAGAAAAGAGCAGCGCTTCGAGATAGGCAATAGTGCACTTCAATTCGTAAAAGACTATGTCTACTTAGGGCAGGTAGTAACCATGACCCAAACCATGAGATTGAAGTAACTAGAAGAATAAGAATAGGGTTGAGCACCTTTGGCAAGCACTCTCAAATTATGACAGGTAGATTGCCACTATCCCTCAAGAGGAAGGTATATAACAGCTGTATCTTACCGGTACTTAGCTGCGGAGCAGAAGCCTGGAGGACTACAAAGAGGGTTGAGCTTAAATTGAGGACGACGCAGCGAGCAATGGAAAGAAAAATGGTAGGTGTAACCTTAAGAGACAAGAAGAGAGCAGAGTAGATTAGGGAATAAAACGGGGGTTAAGGATATCATAGCTGAAATGAAGGAGAAGAAATGGACATGGGCCGGGCATGTAGCACGTAGACAGGATAACCGCTAGTCGTTAAGGGTAACTAACTGGATTCCCCATAGAAGGCAAGCGGGTTAGGGGGAGACAGAAGGTTAGGTGGACAGGTGAGATTAAGGAGTTCGCGTGTATAAATTGGCAGCAGCAAGCACAGGACCGGGTTAACTGGCGGAACATGGGAGAGGCCTTTGTCCTGCAGTGGACGTAGTCAGGCTGATGATGATGATGATGATGATGATCATACCTCCGGTCATTCGTTCACGTCCCGTAATACCAAATTTGGTATAAGTGAAGCTGCGAAATGGCTGCCAGCGCATCATGAGTGTGACATGTAGTCATGTTCCCACATGACACGCATCTCATGATTATCATGTTTGCACCAGTCACATACCTCCGTCGACCATTCACTTACTGTAATACCCATATTGGTATGTCTGACGCTAGCAAAACGCCGCGAGCGTATCAAGAGTATGGCATGTAGTCATGTTGTTACATGACACGAATCTCATAATTTTCATGTTAGGGTCTCTTGCGTGTGTTCGCCATGGAATCATACCATACCAGTTTTTGCAGCATGGCCGTGTGAACAAAACCACCGCAAGAGCTGCAGTACCATGAAATGTAAATTATGACATTCATGACATTCATGTCAGAATTTTCATGTTACGACTAGTCAAACATGTTCTTCATATAATCATGTTATGCCATACCAAGTTTGGTATTGATTGCATTATCGAAACGGCCAGGAGAGCTAAATGTCGTAGGTGGCTAGATAGATAGATAGATAGATAGATAGATAGATAGATAGATAGATAGATAGATAGATAGATAGATAGATAGATAGATAGATAGATAGATAGATAGATAGATAGATAGATAGATAGATAGATAGATAGATAGATAGATAGATAGATAGGACGGACGGACGGGTGGACGGACGCAAAGTTGCTGATGTTCGCTAAGAAATGCTTCAAATTTGAATGGGAGACACAGACAGTAAATTCACTGCAGCGTGTAGAACTCCACCGCAAGTCAGAGGTGTTCACATTAACCTGGTCATCCTTAAAAACAATAAAAAGACCACAAGAGGACTTTTACTGCCTTGTGGACTGTCGAGAGATGTGGGCGGTGCTGTGATAGCACTTTCTCAGAGAGGGGACGATCATCCAGTCGCCACAGTGCGTTGGCAAATACTTGTCTTTGAGGCAAATGGATGACAGTGGTACTCGGGTTCAAAAGAATGGAGAGGCCGGTCTCAGCATTTACACTTCAGCCTGCTACTCCGTCTGCTACCCTCACAGAGATGTAATTGATATTACCTTTATCATTGGTCCGTGTAGTTTCCCATTCACTGTCTCTTGTTGGTTTATTTATTTTGTGGAAAAGCACACACAGGTTGATGTTACTTGTGTAATTCCATGGAGTACACAGAAATATATTATTCCTTGAATTAATCATTCAATAATGTATCCTTCACTTGATAACATTACGGGATCGTCTTACATCAGCGGCACTGAAACTTTCTTTTAAATCTTTAATAGAGCATATAATCATTCCCATTAGTACCGTTAAGTTCTTCAATTTATTTGTAACGTGTGTTTTGTTCTCTACCACTATGCAGTTTTATTAGCGTTTGTATGTAAGTTTCTATAATAAACCCGAACCTCAAGACTAGGTGGATGGAATTTGAAGCCCAATATTATTTTTGAAATGTATCGAATTCTTGAAAAAATAAAAAAGTTAAAGGTTGAGCCATATTTTTTTCGTTCTTTCTCTAAAGTAACCAACACTTCAAAGCTTTGGGTACGTAGCCTATGCCACCATTGCCACAGTGAGCTATGCGGGCCATTAACTCTTTTTTTATTCACCAGCCCCTATAGTAATTTCATTGATAAATGTCGAGATTAGCACTGCAAAGGAACGTTGTTTACTTTAAACACAGCACATGTTCTCATACCGTATTTACGAACGTGCTGAAGTGACTCGCTGGATCCCTCTTCTATTGCGTCGCTGTGAATGCATATACATTTCTAGCTGAGCACACCAGCCTCCAAATGCTTTGACTCTAACGACCATTTCGCCTCTGTACCAGTTCCTACGAGTACACTTCCCTCGCGGAAATTTTCATGCGTAGTGCGGCACTCAGTAGGAACTTGTTCTTGAAATAGATGTCACTGCCGTTAGCGTCCTGATGGCATGTGTTGCCTTTTTGCAGTACCACATTATTTTATACTATTTCCAGCTATACGAGTAATGACCCGGTAAAAAAAGAAGGTTCAACGAACTTCTTATTCTCCACCCAAAAATACATTTCTCAGCATTTCTGCCGGCAACATACTTACTTTCAAATACCTCTCACGTATGATTGAAGTCGCAAAAGATCTAGATAGCAAACAAGGCTACTCGTAGTACCTGCGAAAAGAAAGCCTGCTTCCACCACCCACCTTGCTCCTTTATAAGTAATAGAAGAACGCCGTGCATTACAAAAATTGTTTCCCGACAGAAATAAATTATAGTAGAGTCATAAACGGTATACAGAGCAGAGCTAAGCTCTGCATCGAACGAACTGATGGCTGGGCTGCGTCGCTTAGCCTCCTTTCGCTGCAGTAGGCAAGACCGTGGGGCGAGCACTTCAGAAATAGCTCTTTCGGGATCTCTCTACTACTTTTGGCTGCTCTCTATATATCTCTTCGAAGAAAACGACTGAGGGCGTACCAGTGCGGCTGCGCCGGGCTTCGGGCTCCAAGGCACGCTCAAAAGTACGTTGTCTGCCACTACTTTTAGCAGCAACGAGACTCTTTAATTGAAGAGAAAAGAAAAGTTATGAAAGGGGGGTGAGGAGAGGGGTAGACAGGAAGTAAGCGCTTCTAGCGGAGGCGCTCCAACTTCGACGACCCGGAGAAGAGGAGCACTCTTGTGCTGCGATTCTATCCGATGAAGTGTCGCTTCAAAGGTAGTTTCGAGATGGCGGATCTTCTGCTTCGGAAGCGCGCCTGTGGTAATCCGCTTTCTCCTCGCGCTCGAAGAACGGGGAAAGAACTCCAAGAAGAGTAGTGGGTTATAAAGAAATTCACCCGTATAAAACTTTTTTCTAGATACCACGACGGCCTCTTTTACGCTTCTTGTCACTCTACGTCGTTTTTTGGTGATTTCTTTTCGATGCATGCATTTTCTCTTCTTTCGAGACCATTCGTATTATAGCACTGGCTTTGGAGAAAAAGTGACATTTGAGATAATTTTGAGCTAGATTGATACCAATATTTTTTTATTTTTTTTTGGTCACCTACAGTTTTTCTGGTGGTGTTAACTCATTATGTTGATGTTGCAGTAGACAATAAACATGATGCCGGAAGTACCTTATTTTACATAATATGGCAAACAAAGTGGTCATACTATTTACAGCGACGAAAAGTGGAATGTATGCGATGAACAAGGAAGATAAACGTGTTATTTATTTTTTCGTTGTCTTAACAAATAAGGTATATCCTAAAATGAATCTCCGTGTAAAGAACGTGAAACGCCATATAGTGGCTGTCCTCGAAGCGAGAAAGTTTTTTAAGTAATTGTTCTCAAGGGCCTCGTCACCCTTCGTTTAGTAGATTCGTGTATTAAAAAACATAGAGATCTAAGCTATCTCACTTTAAATAATGAAAATGATATACATTAAAGACATACAATAAGTACTGACATGGTGAATAAATGAGAATTTACAATTCTATGTACCGTAATACAAATTTGTGTTGTTGAACTTGTAAAGTATTGGGCACATTTCTTTCAGTATGCATCAAATATCCCAGAAGAAAGCTTTCCACACTCAACATGGTATTGCACTGCCTCTCAGATCGAAGGAACAGAAGGCCTCATATACACCTTACGTGATTCTGAATGGCCTCTGTGATCAACCCACCTTTGAACGAGTAACGACGTCCTTTGACGACGTGATCATGTTACGTCCCATCACGTGACGCTATCGTGACATATTAGGATGTCACAAATTTTTCCGCCCAGTCGCGTAATGATAGAATCATGGGTTGATTCAATTACATGATGTTTTTTTTCGCATATCTGAGGTATGTGCCAATGACGATCAATTTTCACTTTTAATGAAGAGTCAAAGGCTTTGCCTTTGATGCAACATTTTGTGATGCCATATGTCAGCCGGTAATCTTAGTGCACTTACATGTTACATGCGGGAATTCAAATGGATTGAGCATCACAGAGGCAGATGACTTTTTTTGCTTTGTTTCATAATCACCATCGGTTTTGTTCTACATTCATACTAGAGAGAAATGTTTAAAGTGTCCTATATATATGGAGAAATAAGTAAATATATAAACTACTTGCTGATTCACGTAATTATGCGTATAAAGTAAAAAAAAAGAAAATTATATCGCACTGCGTTAAAGTATCTCGAGGCTGCAAGTTACATTACTGAAGCACAACTAACCGTTTTCTCAAATTGCTACCTTTACTGGGCGCTGTTCTGGTGCAGAACTATTTGAAAGAACAACCCATTACGCGCCTAACATTGTAGAACCCAATTCTTGAAGCACGGAGCGAAGCAATCCCTAAAAGCATATGCGGAGACACGTCCATCGGCCATGAGGGGCCACTGATACTATCCCGCGCACATCTTCATCATCTTTCAAGAGCTCTCCGCAATCGTCGAAATGGCCAGCCTGTGTCGTCGTCTTCTTTTTTTTTTCCGACAACACAGCCGGCAGTAGTCGGGCCGTGTGGTCCTTAGCGCGTGGCGACAGCAGCCGCGCGAAGCACTCAAGCTCTTAGGGCCTGCAATTCGGAGAGAGTAGCATAGGCGCTAGAAAAAACGAGCTCGGGCCGAGGATGTTAGGGACGGTGCGAATGAGGCGCCCTCGTACCGGACGGCTTCTACATTCACAATCGAGAGTCGCTATACATAGTTGCGTGCAGCGTGATACAGCGCAACCTAATCTGCCCACTTAGATCCCGGCCTTACCAGGCTCGCTACCTAAGTAGATATTCCATGCATGTATGCTTGCCGTACTTTGTAAAAAAAATTCACGTGACAAGCAATGTGCAAAAGAAGAGGATTTTTTTCTTCGAAAGGTTCGTTTTTTTAGACTGAATCAAGTCATCCGACAACAAAGCCAATGTAAGCGTAGCCGCATAGGTTGACGAAATATTTGTTGTTAACTCGTATTAACTCATCTTGCCCTTGTGACTCATTCAGGATCAGGCTGGCGAACATGTTTATCGTCCGGACACACTCGTGCTCATATATCTCACTCGAACTCACTCGAACTTGGGCTTAAGGCTTGATTTACGCCAGAATGAGCCTCAGTGAGCATCTTTTCAACGCAGTTTCACTTGAAACAGTTCTAGCAAGTTTATGCTCCGAGATATGTCGCTAGAAGATTTCACTATGCGTTTCATGACTGAGCATGCAAGATAGTGAACACTGGCGCGAATCTGTACCCCCTTGTGCCGTGGCATTAGCGTGCGATATTTAACTCTTTATTTACCAAGCCTATAAAAATCGGTCGCCGCAGATTAACGCATTTTTATCAATTTTATCATCTTCAATTTCTATCTCGTCTATCAGCAATTTCTAGTTGTAAGTCCATACACGTAAATTTCATAATCCATTTCAATTGGCCCATTCTGGAAACAGTGATTTTTAAGACACCATTGCGCGAACAAATGTTCGTGCGTTGTTGAGAATATACATTTTTCGGTATACTTGACAGTATTGTATGCCACTTGTAGTTATGCTACAGTACATCAAAGTTTAGTAATCAAAAGAACCTTTGCTGGTTGAATATCAATTATAAGGTGTCAGCTTCACATTCTGACAGTGTTGTACTATAAAAAATGCCAGAAATATATGCCAGCTGTTTAATAGAGAGTTGTTCCTAGGAGCAAGGGAAGATTATTCAGCAAAGATTATTTCCGAAGGTCCACCTCATGTAAAACTGTGATGGTGGCCTTCTCAGCCGGTTTTCCAGCAGCTTTGGTTTAGTTTGTGTTGTTACATTAGACACAGGGCCTCACCAAGTGTCACCACTCGCTCCTATGGCGTCGTCTTCACGAAAGCATGAGTACGCACCTGTGCTGCAAAAAAAAAGCGCTCACCGCTCGTCACTGTCTTGCAACCACATCTAAATTGAGTGAGGACGAGCTGAGAGTCCGTGCATGACAGCACCTTATCTTCAGTTTCAAGGCAGAGATGTTTTGCGTCAGCGTGCGACATGTGCAGCCGTCCATGGGTTTGATCTATTTACGGCGTCAAGTTGTCTCCGGCACCACAAGTCTGTAGCTGCTGACCTTGGTGCACAGTCTTATTGCTATTCTAATTGCGTGTGAGGTCCAAACGTTGCTGTGGCGGGGTGTGCTGGCGCTGGCTGCAGAGCTTCTCCTCACGACAAGAAGTCCACCGTACCACATCTTGGTCCTTGCTACGCAACAGTGAGGCGCATGTTAAAGCTACACGCAACAGTGTTCTTCTTTATTACGACGTGCAAAATGCAAATAAACATGTTTTAATGCCTATATTCAATTGTCAACCTATGCGGAGTGAGGTGGCTCACGGAAGGAGGTGAAGCTAGATGAAATGGCGAAGTTTTATGGACACCTGATACACCTGCTAGGAATTACTCACATGAAAGGCATGTATTTATATTAGAACAACTGCAGGCTCTTATCGCAAAAGATAAAGCAATTACTGAGAAAAGCGCACTAGTTCAATTGTATCTCATAAAAAAAAACTGAGCCATGCTTCACTGCGTGGCGCGAACAATAAAGCAGTACTTTGGTTCCGATTATCTTTGTCAAGGTGAATAGAAACATTTTGTACAAGATTTAATAGTTTATTCTGTTGCTGGGTGACTTATCTTCAAAAATATATTCTCAATTTTCTTCGTTTTAAATATTTCTACCTGCATATTGTTTTTATTGCACACTTTGCCGGTTGCCAACAAAAAATTAAACAGTTTTCACGTTTTTATTCGTTGCAAAATATTTACGTTCCTCTAAAACGTATATTTCTTCCTGGAAACAGCCTTTCAGTAAGCAAAATATCGTAAGCTGCAGTGCGTAATAGAGTGCTTTTCAAACTAACAAAAACTATCTTCCCGTGACATATGAAGACTAACCGTTTTTGCCTGGTAACAAAATAGTTATTCTGGCAATGGGTCAAAGATATAGGCCGTCATTGAAAGAGTTACCTTTTGCTACCAGATAGCAAGAGCAAGCAATGGCTACTCGCCTAATTGGGCAGGAAAGTACATTGTACTCATCCTCACCACCTCTCACGCTGAACTTTGTAAAATGTAGTAAACTTCGCAGTGGCATTACTTAGAGCACGAACATGCTAGAATTCTTCCAAGATAATTGTATCAGAAAGCGACTGCCTACAAGTTTTCTATACAACAATGCCCGCTTGATGCAGTCACCAAAATATTAGTCCATCAATTTTAGTATATTAGGATGCTGCCAGCGGTAACTATTTGGTCGCTTTGTGTGCCCCTAAAAACATAGCTCACTTCAAAAGGTTTTGTTTTTCACGTAACTCTCACTTCCGAACATAAGAAGGCCATCAAGATAAATTTTTAGCACCTGGCATAATGCCTCCCGATTCACTTAAATTTATTTAGCACAGAACGTTCATTAAGAAGGCAATGAAGATAAACTTTTAGCAACTGGTATAATGCCTTGTGATTCTCTTTATTTTTTTAGTAATTCTTTCTGTTAACTCAGAGGAAGATGAAGTACAACAAAAAGGCTGCCGGCATCTTTGACACTGGCTTGTTATCAAGGCTATAAACAGAACCTAGATAGTACGGCTAACTAAAACTGGCTCGAGAGACATCCCCAAAATAAGCTGAGGAGTCACTTCCTTTCAAGATTCGTAATCTTAATGACCAAAGCTCTCGAGGGAACATTTCTCGGCACTTAATTGAAAGTTAGCGAGTGTGGCCGTGGAATTTAGGTTCACTTCTAACTAAAACCATCGACCGTAATTCGAAAGTAAGAACATGCTCCAGTAAATTCTTTTTCTTCTCGAATCGGTATTCCATGCCCTGGCCTGCTAGTTGTAACCACAGTTTTTTTTTCATTATTTTATTTTATTTTTTATCATTCGCAGTTTGCATTCAACCAGCGCTGTTGTTAATAAAGACAATGCGCCATTCGAACTCTCCTTGCACGCTTCCTCCCCCTTCTATCTATAAAAAGAACACTACTCGGAAAAAACGTTCATTCTTCTCGCAACAATTCCACTGAAAAAAAAAACAGTGGTTGAAATTTTTAACATGAAAACACACTCAAAGCGCGACTTCATCGGAAAGAACAATGGACAACTATCGACATTTTTATATATAATGAGAAATATGGAAAAATCAGCCACAGTTAATCTTTTATCACATGTAATGAAGCTGTCGATATGATCAAGACATGCATCAATGACGCCGATTCCAGAGTAGCAACACTTTCGACTCTCTTTGATTTAAAAACGTCCATCCTTCTCAATTCTAAAAATAATTATCTCACTGTTCTACTGCATGCGAATGAGTCATAAACGATGCATGCAGAATAATGTACACACAAATGTGATTCGCTTGCAACACTACTCTTCGCGATAAAGCAATGCTTAAAAAAAACAGGCCGGCACATTGATCTGTCAAACGTACACGTTCGGAAAGTACATCAGCCAAGCTTTGCGATAAGTACGATAGTTATAAAGAAGAGAAAAAAAACTAAGAAAAAAAAGCATCCCTATTGGAATTTATATTTCTCCAAATCAATATACAATTACGGTGACGTACACTAAAGTCTGTCCATCTCTAAGCGCTGGCGCAGCGCACACCTAGAAAAATATAACGTCTGTTTCAGGAAACATTTATTACACGTGTCATGGTCATGTCCAAAGAGCACGGGTAAAATACAACGTATGGGTTCTCATTCTAAGTAAGCGTTCTTTTCTTGTAAAAGCGTTCAGTATTTTCCTATCGGTTATGAAATTTCAGGGTACACGTGCTGTATTGACAGGTATCGACATTTCCTTGTGAAGGAAAAATTTTCGTTGAAGTTGTCCTGGGCGCTCCTGCAATCAATGACAGATGAAGACGCCTACCTTTTCTCCGGGCTTCAATTGGCACTACCATGATAACTATGTGGCTTCACCGTAGGCTCTCGTTGTCTTTTCTTATTCTTAAATACCTCATTTCCACTTTGTAAGAAGTTGGTATGAGAACGAAGAAGTACCCTAATAAATCTTCCATCTTTTCACTTCGTCTTTCTTTCTTTCTTTCTTTCTTTCTTTCTTCTTTCTTTCTTTCTTTCTTTCTTCCTTTCTCTCTTTCTTTCTTTCTTTCTTTTTTTCTTTCTAATTTTCAGCTTAACTCAACATCTACCCATAATTTTTTCTTCAAGAAGCTACTAGAGAACGACGTCTAAATACTGCGTTTATGCTACCACATGTGGATTAACAAATTGATTAACTTCTGTAGGGCCCATGCAACAAATTTAAATATTTATTTTTATTATCGAACGCTAGTGACCTGTTCATGAATCATTAAGTTCGTTATCACTTCAAGGCAGCCAAGTGAGGAGAAGAAACTGTTGCTTATGGTTACGATATTGGTACGACTTTCTTTCGTAGATTTATTTATTCCCTTTCCGATTGCATGAGAGTCTTCTTTCTAACCATTTATATCCCCATGGCACTAAACCGCTCACTGAATCCTGTCATTA
The DNA here is from genome assembly GCF_043290135.1 of Rhipicephalus microplus. NCBI lineage: Eukaryota > Metazoa > Arthropoda > Arachnida > Ixodida > Ixodidae > Rhipicephalus > Rhipicephalus microplus. The sequence continues at coordinate 14,539 of NW_027465057.1, forward strand.
GCGTTGCGTTCCTTGAATATCTAGTATCTGGCGAGAAAAGTGGTAGAAAAATAACAAAAACCATTAAAAAGAATTGATGAAATTAGCTGTAATTTAAACCGAGAAAAACATACGGAAGATTATTTTGAGAATTCTAAAATGAAGTGCAATATGAACTTAAATTCAAAGAAAATGAAATCAAAAAAAATTCCCTTTACATTGGTAGTGTCTGAAGGCGAAACCATCGAACAGTGCCCCATCTTTCATGAAACTCATTAATAGTGTATACAGTATGGTCCGTATTTCTACTGAGAAAAATGACAGGCCATCGAAACTTCAGCCTAATTGCATGCTTCTCTCGAGGTGCAGAAGCCTTGGGCAACCAACACGTAATGTTGTTGTGGACGTTGTTGCCGCCAGCGGATCGAGGGCACCTTGGCCATAAGAGAGCTACGCGCCGCGGTTGCGACGACGAAACGCCTGGTGGACAGGCCGGCCGCTAACGAGCCTGGCTCGGCCCTCGGTCTCGTCTACCAAAGTCCCCTGCTCGCCTCCCCCCCCTCCCCAGCCACCCTTCACGTGCCGCAGGATGAGCGCTGGCCAGCGCGGTTAGGATGGGAGGTGTTATTAATATCGATCTTCTATGAGCCAAGACAGGGCCCGCTGGTGCTTTTCATCACTCTTTCACTTCTCTCCGCCTCCTACACTGAACACCCCGCACCAAACCAGCCCTTGGCATCGTCGCCGTATTATTTTGCGAGGCGAGACAGAACGGGCACTTTGCGAACCCGCGGAGGCCATGGGTTGGTGAGGGTGTGTGTGTGTGTGTGTGTGTGTGTGTGTGTGTGTGTGTGTGTGTGTGTGTGTGTGTGTGTGTGTGTGTGTGTGTGTGTGTGTGTGTGTGTGTGTGTGTGTGTGTGTGTGTGTGTGTGTGTGTGTGTGTGTGTGTGTGTGTGTGTGTGTGTGTGTGTGTGTGTGTGTGTGTGTGTGTGTGTGTGTGTCGTTAGTGTACGCTTTGGGAGAAACTAATAGTCGCTGGACTCATTCTTGTGACTCCTGATTTGCCACCTGTCTGACTCCTCTTGAAAGATGCGAGCGAACACTTTTTAGACATCATTCATCGGACTGTCGTATGACCCAAAAGAGAGTAAACGTCTCCCATTAAATAGAGTCATAAAGGTGAGAAGTAAGGAGTCTCCGAAAAAAGTAATACATATACCCTACGCCCTCTTCTTCATTTTTTATACAGCTTATGCTTGCATTTTGTGTGCGTGCATGTTTTTTCATGTGTGTAATTTGCTTGCTTCCTGTGCTTGCACGGCTTGTTCGTGAATCCCCCCGCGTAAATCCCTTTAGAGTCTCCTGCTTGAGTTTTTAACCAGGAAAACAGCTCTGGCTTTTATCACAAGAAAAGTAAAATCGAAACACGGCAAAAGAAAGAGAGAAAAGGAGAAAGCACTGTGCATCTTAAGGGCACGGTAGGCCGAAACGCTTGCAGGGCCTTGACATCTCGACCAATTTTACAAAGTTCTCATGCGAATCTGCGGCGCGACAAACTGAAAACAAAGAAATATGTTGGAGAAAAGAACTCGTGCATCATTCAGTCGCATTTCTCTGCAAAACAACCAGCTCTCTTAGCAAGCGCGATGCTATCCTGGTCACGTAAAGCGACGTGAAGACGTGCTGCGAATTTCCGTGATCGTTTGTGCCGATTCGTATGGTCTTTCAAAAACCTAAATTAACCCATTGAAAAGCAGAGTGTGATAACTGTTGTATTACGATGCATGCGAAGTTCATAAATGTAGTCCCCCAAGGCCGTTTGGTGGCATTTGGTGTAGGCATGTTCCTGATGAATGAATTTGGTGAACACATTTTATTTGTTTTTTTCTTGTTAAGAGGTGTAGCTCCAATTGAAGATAAGCGCTATCATACCTGGAAATTGTTCTTTTTGTTCCTACTTTTCAAGGGACCGCCGCAATTTTATCGACGCGTTGTCAGATTATGAATGAGATTCTGTTTGCCAATTTACCTCAGATTAGGTTGAAATGATCTCCATGATTGATTGATTTGTGGGGTTTAACGTCTCAAAACCACTATTTGATTATGAGAGACGCCGTAGTGGAGAACTCCAGAAATTTCGACCACCTGGGGTTCTTTAACGTGCACCCAAATCTGGGTACACGGGCCTACAATAATCTTCATTGCACGCTGTGAAATTTTTACAATAGCAATTGCAAGGTGCTGATGTTGCTATATGTACTTACACGTGCTTTTTTTTTATTGGCTAGGCCGCTTTTTTAAAACACTTACGCAGCTTTTCATTTAACTCGTGTGATTTTGGAGGGATAACCGAAAACAAATTCATTTAGAGGTGTTCTGATTTCGGATATCCTACTATACTTATGAGACGTTGCTGAAATTGAATTTCGCGTCAGCGATATGTGTGTAGTTAATGATGGTTCAACGAACTGGGAGCGCGGTGGTAAACACAGAGACGAAGCAAAGAGGAGGCACACAGCACGAGCGCTCCACTAACAACTGGTTTATTCTGACGTTGGAAGGACATATAAGTACACAAGGTTGCGCATGTCAACAAGGAAAATAGGTTAATAGGATGGCAGTGTGAGCAGCAAGCGTGGCGTTCATTCGAAGCACTTGTCTACGAATCATCAATATAGGTAAACTCACAGTCAAGTAGGGATAATGACGGATGGCTGATACACTGATTCTTATCTCTAGAAATGTGATATGCTTCGGAAATATCATGCGTGGTTTGAAGTGGATGCCGGAACAGTACACTTGTTTTTTCAAACAACGGTTGACACTTGCAGCAATGGCAATGTGAAGCTAACACAGAAAAAAGACTACCTTTTAAGGAACTCAAATGCTCCCTGAGGCGTATATTCGAACATCACCCGGTCTGACCGATGTACATGCAACCGCACGTTAGCGGTATGCTATACACCACTCCTATACAACACTTAACAAATTGTTTTGCATGTTTCTGCGAACATCTTTTGGTTTTTGACACAACCTGCGCACTCCTATGCACCATCGCGCATATAAGGCCCAATTTAGTGGGTGCAGAGAAAACAACGCGCAGACCAAATCAATTCCCCATACCCCCGCGCTTCCAGTTCGCTGAACCATCATGAATTACCAACTAACCCACCTTTCCATCCTATTGATATGTGTAGTTGTTAGCACTGCGTGTAGCTTCATATTTTTTTTTCTGTGCTGACAATCATTTTTCTGAAGAGACGAAAAGAGCGGTCATTTTCAGCACAAAACATTACGCTGCACATCAGCTCACCGTACATCAGCACTCGCATCAGCCGCCGGAAACGGGTCTCCCCGACGACGACTTGGAAACTGGCTTTTGTTCGCGAATCTCTGTTCTCCCTTTACCACAATCTCATTCTGCAGAGCACGTGCGTCTTGCACACATTCCACTTTTACCCTCACCCGTTTCATTCTAAATCTTACTCCCACTTTTGTCATTGCATTTTTAGGGGTGAAGCTCCTTAAAGTGCTACCCGTTCGTCCCTCGTAGTCGTAGTCGTAGTGTGTAACTAGTTTTACTTTTTGACCTGCAAGTTGGTGCCGGTGGGAGATTTCTCCTGTGCTTTGTTGAACAATAAAAAGTTCGCGGCGTGCGCGTTAACTAAAAGCCGAATGCTCCTGTCTTTCATTTCCAATAGCAGCCATTGGCATGTACATTGAACACTATCTGACAAGAAAGGGTTGCTACGTTATATTCGCTGGACGTAGCCTCCTTGGTTTTAGAAAGGGTTATCGAGCGTTGGGCTGCAGTGCCATGAATACAGTGAACTAGTATATACCATGAACTCGAGGTGGTTAAAGGTGGGAAGTAGACACGAAGCGTAAGCCGTAAGAAAGCATGCGTGTGCCACCTCTCCTTTAGTCCTTGGAATGTCCGCTGGATGGCGGTGCTTCTATATGGGCAATATATGATGAAAAGATGTGAGATGGTGGTACTTGGGGTGTTGAATAGATGGACAAACGCACACACAGACACATGCATTGATGGACGCATGAACGGACGCAGGGGAGGATGCATGGACGTACGCAGGGACGGACGCACGAACAGACGCACGAACAGACGCACGCACGGATGGGCGGATGGACGCATGAACGGTCACACAGATGGACGCATGGACGGACGGAGGCAAGAACGAATGGACGGACGAATGCTTCGCCCCACTCCATCATTCACTCCGTGGATTTGCTGCCATTTTTTTAGACTTCTTTAGGTGTTTATGAAGAAAAGAAAAAGCCGGCTCTCTCTCAAACTGCTGCAACGTACGTGTCGGTGTTCATTTCTGCTAATCTTTGTATAAACGCATTTTAATGAAGTATGACAACAAGCGTCTTGATGTGCTAATCAATACAAAAATCAGTGTTCATCACTTTAAAAATCAGTGTTCAATCAGTCTACGGCCAATCTCCTGCACTGCTAAGAGCAAGGACGTGGCCGGGCTAGATTCTGGGCTACGATGACTTCATTGATGGAGGCAAAATATAAAAAAGGAAGAAAAAGTACACGTCTCATACTTTGGCTTAGCTGCAGGCTTACAAAATCCAGGTAATCAAGAGCATTTCGGAAACTCTCCCACTATACGGGCTGCCTCGTAACAGTATCTTTGTTTTGAAACTTTACCCCGAAAGTTTCTAAACACAACAAAATATCACCCTTTACGTTGCCTCATCATCTTTTATTTCTTATCACGATAACCTACAAAAATAAGGCCACCCGGGTCATCCTTAATTATCTTTATTCATTATGTTGAACAAACCAAAGTAAGTGGTTTGGAACTCTACACAACAGAAATACCGTTAGTGAAAGCAGAAAGTGAAAGAAAAGAAATTAAACACGGTGCACAAAGTCACAAGTTAGGGCGATCGCTTTCAGTGTACGCCCCAAATGAAGTTGTTTATCTGCATAATAAATGTCTCACCCTCTTTTGTTCTTCCCGGTAACGAAGCAGACTCTCGACTTGGGAAGATGCCTAAATATTTATGACTCGGCGAAAGTTTTCTCCTGCGACGCCATGCCAGTGCCTTTAACGTTCTCGCGGCCCCCTGTTTTCTTGTCGTGGACGTTAGATGGCTAGACAAACCGAATTGCCGCGTGCAGTATTGATGATGTTTTTCGACGCGCCCCAAGCGGCGGGCCCACGCTGCTGTGAATGGATCGCAAAAAGAATTGCTGTATAGCGTACACGATAAGGCGTTTGGCGCAAACGGCGTCGTTCCGCTTTCAGCGACGAATTCTCAGTCGAAGACTCGATGTGTTCCGTTCTTCACCAAATTGTTCATTTACGTGCCTGCGATGGCCTTTAGTTGAAGCGCATGAATTTTTTCAACATTATGAGAAGAGACGAACTCGACTCACTTATTTATTTCGTGTTTTTTTTCTGTTTTTGTTTCTTTTTTGCTCTCTTAGTGCGACCGAAACAAATCCGAATGACGGTGTTTAGAATTGACGATTGACGCAGTGTAAAGTGACAAGATTATAAACCCACCAGAGGCGGAAGGGGGGGGGGGGGAAAGGGTCTTTCTTTCAAGAATTATGGTTAGCGACTCCATTACGAGTTCACGGATGTTCTGAAGAACATAACACCGAGGTAACAGGCTTCCTTAAACGGGTTCCTTAAAATTCAGGAGGTTTATATAAAACCTACTATTACGAGTCGCTTGTTTTGTGCAAGTTGTAACTTACATCAAGGTGAATTCAACATGTTACTCCAATATATGAACAGTGAACATGAAGTGTTTTTTTTACTGTAGTGTAGGAAATAAGACGTATATGTTGGTGAAATAAAGTGTACGAAAATCATCCATTCCGTCAGTTGACAGTATCAAAACCCGATATATCATCAAATAACAAGACACTTCAAACACGCAAGGTTCTAACTTGTGACATTTAGCGGCATGATACTCGCTCGCTGAAAATTGTGTTTTCTCAAATAACACTAGAATTGTTTTTCCGCGAGTACAATACGCTGGAACCATAAATGGAAAGTCACAATGTGCAAAGCTGATCCGCGATGTAAAACAGCTCGCCAAGGTTGGAAGTGTTATGACACAGAGGTTGTACATGTGAGCCGACAAGAAATCGCACACTGTACGTTCATAAAGGTGTACTTATAGTGTGCGTACGCATACAGAAGAATGGGAGAAAAGGAAAACACTTTCATTTCTGCTATTACAGAGGAAGACTGATTAACTCCCAAAAATCAGGTTTCCCGACCCCGTGTGGCTTGTTTGCGCTTGTAGCATGTTTACCGAGCCTCTGAGTAAACAAAACCTGACATGGTGGCATCATAGAACAAAACAAACCGCACAGAAAATATCGCGCATCCGCGCTGTTGGGCTCGAACTTCGTGCGTTCCCCGAATACCTTATGTTACCCACCCAGCGGTCGGCGACCCCTCGCCAACAAGGAAGCAGGGCCACCGGAATGCGGGACGATGACTGTCTGCTGGCTACAAAGGACGCGACAACTTCCGTGCCACTGTCGGGCTCAATTATGGCGCCTTACAGGAGACCAAGCCAGGCTGCAGGTGGCCGGTACACGTGGAAGGTACACGTGGAAGGCACACGTACGCGTCCACCGGACAATCAGAATCAGCGGAGGCGACGGCATTGGCGCAGCGGCCAATTGTATTGATGACCTGTCAACCCGGCATCGCGGGAACTTACTCGGAGGCGCTTTTCCACGACCTGGCAACGCCCGTCGTCGACCATTCCGGGAACCGGTGTGAAAGAAACCTGAGCGATGGCGGAGAACCGATGAGTGGGCAAGAGGCGGTGGGTCTTCGAGGTTGTGGCGAGGAGAGACACATCTGTGCGTTTTGATTGGACTATAAGAGCGGTGCGTTACGATTGGACTGTAAGAGTGGTTGAATGGGGGGACAGGGGATAAAACTAGGGGTGCAGGGACAGTGAGAGAAGAGAAACGAATAAACGTCTCTATATCTTGATGATGTCGGAGCGGTCATTTCCTCAAGGTGCCAGCAGATGATAAGTTCTCGTCTTCGGCTTCCTTGGCGGCAGCAGCAAATGTCGCGCAACAAGCGAGAGGAGGGTGGAAAGAACCAAACGGAACGTAACTCGCGCTGTCTGAGCGCAGAGCCGCGCATGCATTTTGCGAGACAAGACAGCGTCGATTGCTGCGTACCCTGCGTGGGAGCCATGTAGTTGGGGAACAAGGAAGTGAGACCTGAAATGGGAAACGATATGCATGGAAGAGGTGTCGTATAGGGACACAGAAAAGATTGAGGGGAGGTGCGCTTCTTTTAACAAGAAAAAGGGGAGAAAAAACGATCTGTATTTCACGTTGGGATGAGTGCGGTATAAGCGAAGAGTCGTAGAAGGGGAGGCGCAACTCAAGTGTGTAGGGAAGTGGAGCGGAGGGGAGGAAGGGAAACCGGAAGTACGAAAAGAGGGAAGGGATGTAGGGAGGTGAAAGAGGTGGCGGTGTGGAAAGTTCCACAGTGTGGTAGATGCAACAGAACCGAAAGAAAGGAAGAAAAAATGGAGGGGGGGGAGGTGACGAAAGTTGCTGATCTAGAAAAACATCGCCGCTGAGACGGTTGCATTAGTTTTCATTTGGCGGCGAGAGTGGAGCGACGCTGCCGTCGCTCCCGCTGTAGCCTCCGCTTCCCAAGCGTTCCCGGCCGTCTCACTGGGGAAGGGTCGCTTGGTCGCGGTTTTCGGCAGCAGCCGCGTTCTCGACTTCGTCCTCTTCCTCCTCCTCCTCGTCTTTCTGCACATGAACCGCGACGACGCTTTGCCGAACGAGAAAACACGCTGCGAGCGAGCTATAGCGCGCGCGCCCAACGAAATGCTATAGTTTGCGATGCTAATGCGCCCAAATTGCGTGTCGCACGTGCGGTGCGTCGAGCAATGGGATTACGCGTGGGCACGCCGGAGTTTAGCCGCCCGAAGATTTATGATAGTGGGTTGGCCTCAGCAATGTTGTGGGAAAAAGAAAACGACAAAAAGGGAAGCATATGGTTTCGTTGCTCTGGCTCTCTACAAGGTCTTTTCATCCAGTAGATTTCTTTTTTTTTGTCACTTTAAGTTCAAACCCTCCATTTTTATACATTACAATGCAAGTTCCCACACTCGAAGTGAAATTCATGTTTTCGCCTCCTTACCATCACGACTTCTATTATTTTAAAATTCAGATCTAACGAAATAAAATTCAACTGATGCATCTGCTACGCACTTCATAAGATAGACGTCCTGTCCAAAACTTTTAGAAAAGCTCACACTTCTTCTGCACGTGATTCAAGAGGCTATCTCTCTTATTTCACTGTCTGTCTGTCTGTCTGTCTGTCTGTCTGTCTGTCTGTCTGTCTGTCTGTCTGTCTGTCTGTCTGTCTGTCTGTCTGTCTGTCTGTCTGTCTGTCTGTCTGTGTGCCTGTCTAGTGGCTTACGACTTTTAGCTCTCCTGGCCGTATCGATAATGGTATGGACACCAAAATTGGTATTGCACAACATTACTGTATGACGAGAATATGTGACTAGTCATCACAAGAAAATTATGGCATGTATGTCATGATTATCATCATTTATATTACATAGTTTTGCTGCTCTTGCGTTGATTCGTGCACCTGACATGTTGCAAAACTTAAATGGTGAGTAAAACTTCATGGCGAACACAAGCGACCAACCCTAACATGAAAATCATAACATGCGTGTCACGCAACAACATGACTACGTGCCACACTCACGATGTACTCGTGGCCATTTCGCCAGCTTCACATATGCCAAATTTGGTATTACGTCCCGTGAATGGATGACGAAGGTATGTGACTGGCACAAGAATGATAATGATTAGTAGCGTATCATTTGAGAACATGACTAAATGCCGCCGTCAAGGCGCCAATACACTTCGACGTGACCCGGCGCGCGTGCGTGCGGCGATCGTTTCGCTGCGTAACGCCGGCGATGCAACGCCAGACGTTGATCTGCTTCACTGCGTGGCTTTGACGCATGCGCGTTTGAGCGCACTCGGCGCCCCTCCATAACGGAGATAGGCAGACGCGGTGCTGTCTTACATCGTCAGCGCGAAATGCAGCATGTCATGGCATGTCGCATTTTCCGCCTTTCGCCGCCGGGCCGCGCCGACATACGCTGGTCGCACCGGTTGCGCTTCGCGTCATATTATAGAGTGATCGCGTCTTGTTAGCGTAGCGTCGCTGCGTCCAGTGTGCGCGCGTCAACGTTACGTTGGATTATACTGGGCCCTTCATGATGCGCTCGCCACCGTTTCGCTTAGTTCGCGTATGCCAAATTGGGTATTATGAGACGTGAATGGACGACGAAGGTATGTGACTGGTGCAAACATGATTATCATGAGATGCGTGTCTTGTAACAACATGTACACATGCCACGCTCATGATGCGCTCGCGGTGGTATCGCTAGCTCCACATATACCAGATTTGGTTTTGATGACGCGAAGGGACGACGAAGGTCACATCTAAACATGATACATCTAAACACATGACACATCTAAACTTGATATTCAAGGCATGCTTGTCATGCAAATATTTACTACATGCTACGCTCATAGCATGCTCGCAGCCGTTTCGCTAGCTCCATATATACAAAATTCGGGGTGTGTTCCAATACTCACCGTAGACGGATAAATAGACAGTTAAATGGATGGCGGCCATCTTAAGTCCGATTCCAATTTTCACGTAGCCGGCAAAATAGACAGCTTCGAGAAGACCGCATCGTAGACATATACGATGCAGGCTACTTTGCTGTCTAAACAAGATGGCGGCTCAGTAAATCGCTCAGATAGATCTCGCCGGAATGGTCGTATGCACACAAGCAGACGCTTCCCCAGACGCTAAATGTGAGTAACGTTTATTTATTCTTGATTTCAACACGAATTAAGCCAGGAACTCCAACTGTTACGTTTGTTTATTTAGCCTTTTCTTCTCGACGCGAGGTGGCGCATCGTCACGTAAAAACCGTGCAGACGTGTTCCAATTTTCGGACAGCATGGGCTCGCTGCTGTCTTCTAAGCAGGCTGGGTAGACTGTCTACATGCTGTCTAGGAATTGGAACACAGCCTCGGTATCAGGTGACACGAATAGATGATGTGGGTAAATGACGTGTCCAAACATGATAATCATGACATGGAAGCCATGTACGGCTTAATTTACCTCCACCTCGTAACGGTGTGCTGATAAAGTGACATATCAACTTTCGTCACTCGTGCTTCACATATCATGTGATTCCCACGCTAAGTGGGATCCACCTATTCTTTTTTTTGTGAATTTATTCAAATCTTTCACTAGACTGACTGGCTTGGAGAAATGTCGAACACCGTAGCCTTATCGCTAAATACGGCAACGCAGAGATCGATCGGCATCTCACTAACCGTAAACTCAGCTATTACTTTTCTATCCAGAAGTTGGCTCATGTAAATATAGCCGTCCCAAACCAACATTGTGAGAAAGTAACAACGTTGGCTTCCAGTATATAGCTTTGTTAATATTCTCACAGCAGAACGAACGTATAACCTTACTTACGACGCTTCCGACGTAGTGTTGATACAGCTAGCTCCGCAAACTAAACACGGGATGCACAACATACAACGGCGTTAGCAGCAAAGCCTATTAATATTACGGCTCAGCCGGCAATAAAACTGCCGCGAGCCGTCCAGGGCAAACAAGTTCACTGCTTTATTTTGAAGGCTTTACCTCCCAAATCCTCACTAGCGGAAGTGGAATCATGAAAGCGCCAAATGAAGCGGGGGGGGGGGGGGGTTAGGCTGAAGTATTTTTAGGAGAGCCACGCAATTCTATCCCCCTTAACTCTCTCCCTCCACACAACTCCCCTGGTGATACCTTGAAGCGGTCGTATACCAACGATGTTCTTAGTATTTCGCTGCAAATTTCTCGCCCCCCCCCCCTTCCCTACAGCGTTTCCCACGTACAACTCTTAAAACCTCTTCCAGGCTGCGTGGCTTGCTTTTTCCAAAGCTCGTCTGCCGGGGCGAAGGAGGCCGCGATTTCTTTGTGAGGCTACACACAAAGCCCTTTTCCTTTCTCTAGGCAAAAACCGCGCCTACCGTAGTGGGAGCCCTAAACAGGAGGGAAAAGAAAACAAGAGGAATCAGAGGCAAGATATGTTTTATTCAGGTTTCAACCATTGTTCCGGCGTCTCACACGCTTCCTTTGTAAGCCCGGCTCTTCCCGCGGTTGCTTTCTTTCTCGTTTCCCGGTTTCTCTCGTTTTTTTATATAATATTGTTTTCCTTAGCTCTCGGTAACGAATGGTTGTGTGCTTCTGTTGCGCTACTGTCCATAATTTATCCGGGCTTGAAAGCACGGAGCGTCTGTTTCGTCATGTTGCTCCTATATAGCACCACTATTATTGCTAGATTTTTTTTGGTTCCAGACTCGCCGCGAGAACCCAACACCCCCCCCCCCCCCACCCGCCCCTCTTTTCTCTTCGTAATTCCCCGTCTATTGTTTTTGAGCGCTCACTTTCACCGCTTACGTTTCGCTTCGAGCTTTCAGCGAAAGGGGAAAAAAACGAGTACAAACAGGAGGTGTTTTTATCCTCCTTATTGCGCTTGTTGCTCGCAGACAATTTCGCTTTTGTACGTACGTACGTGCGTGTGCCGGCGCTTCAAATTAAATTGCCATCCGGCCATTTCCTTACGGTTGCTAGTGGTTCATGCTACTGCTTCTGCGACGGCCATCCGTAGTAGCTGCCTGCTTGTCGTTTTGTCGGGAAATTGCTTCCTCCCATATTTCTATTATGGAGCGCTTCCACACTGTCCGTAACGCCTCCGGCGACCCATTTGAATTTGCAGTTTTTTTTTCGTCTTTTGCTCTCACTGCTCTTGATACGAGATATTTCAGAACCTCGCCGCGGTTTTCGTCGACCAATTTCTCTGACCCACTGCGCCAGAGGGACGCGTCTGGGCGCAATATCTTTGAAGCTCGACTTTCATGTGCCCCGAACGACCGCGTCGTATACGATTGCACGATTGCAGTGTCATCTCGGTACCCCCCGTCAAACAGTAGTGGCATTGAGAGATTGTTTATTGTAATGTCTAGGCCTGCTGTATTGGAAATATTGAACGAAGTAGAAAAGTAGAGGGGGAAGAACGTTCTTAAAAAAAGTAGGCGTAGACTGGGTCTACTAAAAAAAAGGAGATAGGGATGAGCGAGTCAGATAAGTCTCGTACCTGAAACTGTGCCAAAGACGAACGCACATGACAAACACTGCCAGAGGACAAGACGCCGAACTAACAGTCGGCAGGTTTTACCGCAAACCGGAAGAAATAAATAGGCAACAATAACATCTGTCACGGTTATTTGCAAAAAAAGGTGATTTCACAATCGTTAGGCTGTGATGGACGAAACCAAGTTGCCAGAATAGCGGCGCATACCTGAACAAAACGTTCCGTCAGCATTGAACAATATGAAAGAGAATAGCACTTGGGTCTTCAAGTTGTGATTACGGTTTTGCGGTTGTAAGCCACCAAAAAAAAAATACTGTCTTCTTCGAAAACGTGGCTAGGAACGCACGTGAGATCGTCGAGACATTCCTCATAAAGAACAACAGTTCTTGACTCTGTTTCATCCATCAAGCTGACATACTGTAATATCATCATTTTTCGAAAAGTTTGCACACAATTGTGGCGGTGGAAGGAGAAAGGTGCACTCATTGAGCTGCTTTTGTTTGCACATTGATTCCTGTTCGCGATGAAACATATCGCTAGTATGTATATTTTAGTGTATTATTTCGAGGCATTTTTTGTGATGTTCTCCCGTCATAAGAGCTGTTTTATTACAGAGGAGATAAAGCGCAATAAAATATTATCGGAAAAAGTGTAGTGAGGCTTGTAATGTTTCGAAGGGTCGCAGATATTGCTTACAACTTCTTTCTTTATTAAGCATGCATCGTATGTGTGTGATCGGCATCTGCTGGGGAGGGGGGGGGGAGATGAACAACAAGACAGAAGGCAGGGAGGTTAACCAGGCACATGCCCGGTTTGCTATCCTACGCTGGGAGAATGGGAAGGGGGCATAAAATGAGAGAGAGGAGAAAGAGAAGAGAAAGAGAGAGAAAAAAAGATTGTCAGTCAATCGGCTGGCGCGTATCCAGCGGTGGCACTACACAAAAGTTAAAGGTTGTCACGTAGGCCTGTAGTCCTCAAAAAGCACAAGACAGCTTTGACTACTTTCTGAGCCGACAAAAGGCGAGGACGGTGTTCCAGTACCATCTGCATAGAGAGTGGCCGATCATCCAATTGTCGCAATGCGTCCGAAAGCTTCTGTCTTTCGGAGGCAAATCGAGGGCGATGGCATATCAGATGGTCCATGTCTTCTTTGGCGCAGCAGACGTCGCATTCCGCATTGTCAGTCAATCCGATGAGGGTTCTGTATGCTTTTGTGAAGGCAATCCCTAACCAAAGGCGACAAAGAAGTGAAGCTTCACGTCGACGAAGTCCGGATGGAGGTCGAAGTTCTAGTCGAGGGTTTATTTGGTAGAGTCTCGTATGTCTTATGCTTGGGGTGTTCCACTCCTGCAGACACAGACTACGTGCCAGGTGACGAAGTTGCTTAGCAGCGTCAGTCCTTCACAAAGGAATCGGAAGGATGTGCTCTTCTTGGTGCGATGTGCGAGCGGCGTTGTCTGCGGAATCATTGCCACTGATCCCACAATGGCCTGGAAGCCACTGAAACTTGACCTCGTGGCCTCTTTCTGTGACGTGGTGAAGAAGCTTGACAACTTCGTAAGTCAACTGTTCATGGCAACTTCGTCGAAGGACTGACTGCATGCTCTGTAGGGCCGTTTTCGAGTCTGAAAACACAACCCATTTACTCGGTCTCTGAGATTTGATGTACTCTAGGGCGCCACGCAAAGCCGCACGTTCTGCCGCCGTGATGTAGTGGGGTGTGACAGCTTGATTCGCAGAGTGATTCCTCTTGCTGGAATCACCACCGCACCGCCAGAATTAGACGCTGTGGTTGAGCCATCGGTGTACATGTGCACGTGGTTATTGTACATTTCGTGCAAAAGGTACAAGCTCAATTGTTTTAGGGCTGATGAAAGCAAATTTGATTTTTCTCTATTCCTGGAATTGAAATGCGTACTTGCGGAAGTGTCAGGCACCACGGAGGATACACCAGTTTCTCAGCAGGCGTAAAACCTGACGTACACGACTCGCGATGTGCACAGACAATTGCACTAAAATTCGTGCGGGGCCTCTCAGTAGCGAGAGTTGACAAGTGGTGGGAAGGATTCCTAGCATGTTGCCTGAGGTACGTGCTGGTTTACCTTTTATGCATATCATGGTGCGTTGTGTATACTTGTTCTTAGTCATAATTTTTGAACATGCAAACACCTATTCATAGTAAAAATGACGTCAGGGAGCATCGATTAATGTATGAATCGTCATCATTTCGTTTTGTTCATCCTCTTCTTTTTTAGTGGTGTGATATAAGTAGATGTTGGCGCACCAACAGGGCACCGGCTACTCTTTAGCCTTTAAAAGCGTCAAATGACAAAGTTCACGCAAAGTCCAAGTCTCCAAGTGTAGAAAGTGTAAAGTAAATACAATATACAATTTAGTATAACGCCTATGACATGAAATTTCGAAACAACATGTTCAACATTTCTATTTACGCTTATATACGGTGATGTTAACAAAAGGAAAAAAAGCCACTGCGTACAGTCGAACAGTCGCATAATTGTTAAAATAACAGTCTCATTCTTAAAACAACCATCAACAGCCCCATAAATACGCACTTTTAAAAATCTGAATTGCACTAATATTGGCCACGGATGCCACTTTCTACCAAAAAAACCTCTCAGTACTTTTACGGCGCACATCTGTAAACTTCTTGTTGGCCACGGGCCCAAACGTTTGCCTAAACTGAAGGGTCTGCAGTCTCAAGCCATTAAAGATGTTCTAAGATGACGTCTTGGTGTTTCATGTTGTGGAAATTCTATGAGGAGTTCTAATATATGTCTTCATCTACAGATCTACAATTACTTTCTGAAGTTTGAGCATGGCCAATTCAGTGTAAAAAATTCTTCGTGTCGACAGTGCCTAATTTTAATTGATGAATAAGGGTTTCCGCATTTCTGTCTATAGGAATAACGGAGTTTCAAATTGAATTAGTTGATCTGTGTGATTTAAAGCAGAGATTTTGGAGGTTTGTTCAAACCGCGTATTTTTTTACAAATTCAGAGACTTTGTCTTTAAAATTCAGGGTAAGTCATGTTTCGATATGAAAATAAAAAACAAAGAATCTTTGTGATGTACTTGCCGGTGCTGCTTCATCAGCCACTGTTTTGCCAGGTATGCTGCGATGTCGTGGTATCTACTGAAACATTATTTGATGGTGCTTATGCGTCGTCTTTGTGAGCTGCTTCGTAAATTAGGCTATCATTTATTGTTTTCGCTTTTGTGCATTGGAGTGTTGTTAGTCCCGCTCTTGAATTACTAAACATTACCGATTTTTGAGCATCTTTTGCAGAATTGATAAATTTTAAACTACTTGGAATATATTGAACAGTTCAGTTGTTGTAGACTTTGTCACGAGAGATAACTTAAATGAATATTGTACATTCAGGTGTGGTGCAATAATTGCTGAAGTTCAAGATGTTGGTACACTGGATTCATCTGTATGTACATGCATGTAACCCGGATATCACATACATATCTTATAAAGCGCCAGTTGTTTTCTCTCATAATTTCATCCACTGACACTGATATTCGGTAACGTTAGCAGCCATGGGGATAATCGAAGTATGAGCTTGGCTATGTTCTGGCAGTTTCCTTAATTTCTCTATAAGGGAAGCATCCATTTCACTGTACTTTCTCTAGAGTCAATGGGTGATTTTTATCTTGGGTCTGAAGGTGAAAAAATGTCAGCATCTTTCTATACTGCTCATGGCTGCAAACGAATATTGGCGAGCCTCTGTTTTTACAAGAGAACTATAACTCGCTCGCAGAACTCCTAAACATATGTCTAATCCCCTAGCTAAAAGCTCTGATGTCTCTGATCTCAAGTGGGTGAAATGCTGTGCACAATTGCTGCAGAGTGTTACAATTCTTTGTCTTATTAGAGTATTATGAACAGGCAGTAGTGACGATACTGATCCGCTCCATTAGGTG
The DNA here is from genome assembly GCF_043290135.1 of Rhipicephalus microplus. Classification (NCBI taxonomy): domain Eukaryota; kingdom Metazoa; phylum Arthropoda; class Arachnida; order Ixodida; family Ixodidae; genus Rhipicephalus; species Rhipicephalus microplus. The sequence continues at coordinate 30,709 of NW_027465057.1, forward strand.
CGAGCAATCCGGCGAACTACATTCACTATTGCATTAACATCGCCTTCGGGTTTTGTTTATGTGTGATGTGCAGAATAGCTGTCTATAAAGTATTATTCCTAGAAATCGATGATGTGTCACTATCTGTAAAGCTTGCCCTTCGAGGCTAAGGTTGAATTTCTTTGCATTTTACAGTTGAAGGGAACACAGCTGTCTTCGCACGTAATATGGTCATCTCTTGTTCTAATAAAATTTGTGGATGGTATTTATTTCCTGTTGTAATGCCATCAGAATTACTTGAACATTAGTTTTAGATGTCCAAGTTCGCACATAGTTATAGTGAAAATCGTAGCTATGACGTAGTTAAATAGAAAAGAGCTAAGCACACTTCCCTGTGGCACTCCCTGTCTACCATCTATTTCTGCAATTTTTCCGTCACCCGCCTGGATAAATATAATGCAACCTGATAAAAAATTTAGGAATACCGCACCAAGAACTGCTGAACATACTAAGTTCTAACATACTTACTAAAAACTGTACATGACTGACATCATCAAATTCCCGCTTTATGTCCAAAAATACAGCAACTGTCATGTTACCACAGGTGCGGAGGTGTTCCACATGTGTTACTACATATAATATAGAATCCATTGTGCATCTCTGTTTTCAAAAACCCGTTAAGTAGTTGAACACATCTGTTTTGTTGCACCACCACTCACGTCGCACGGTAATCATCTTCTTCATTACCTTGCATAAGAAGCTTGTCAAGCCGACCAGACGAATTGAACCAAGGCATAAAGGCATCTTTCAAATCTTTAGAATTGAAATAACTCGAGTGGCTTTTCAAGGCGGTACAAGTTATTCTGCCCATAGGTTGTTATAGTTGCCTGAAAGAGCTTTTGTGCCTCTTGGCACAAGGTTTCTGAGCATATTGTAAGTAATGCCATCAGGCCCTGCAGCAGACATTTAACGATATGAAGCAATTGCACATTGCAGCTCAATCATTGTGAAGTGTTGTCTACTTCAGAATGTTGCGTCCAATAACAGGCTTCAATTTTCTGATTTCCTGTCACAACAGAATTACTAAAAGTTGCACAATCTAATGTAGAGCCGGGTCTGCAGATTAGTTCACAAAATTCATCTGCCACTATCATCTCCCGCGTGTCCATAACTAAAGCGGGGGTACGAAATGGGAAAGTTTGTGTAACATAGTCAATAAATGCTCGAATTATGAACCATATTCTCCGAACAGGTGTGTGAGGCGAAAGCGTGCCACAGAATCTTCAACGGAGTCATTTTCCTAAACTCTCCATGCGTCTGCGCATTATGTTGTGATTTTTTGGCGCTTTTTTACGCTTCTAGGGAACCACTGTCGGCACGCTCTGACAAATGGCTTTTGAGACGTTTGTATTCCCCGTGAAACGCAGCATAGTCTTTTTCATTTGGAATCTGCCTTGTGAATACGTTCACATTATCCTGCGAAAATTCCATGAATTTGTCAACACTTGTATGTCAACTAAGCGGACTGCTTAGGCGAAACCAAAAAAATTTCTGATTTGTCAGTCGGCTGTAACGCCTACTGTTATCACTCCACATAATAGAGTGATTTACAAAAAGTAGAAAACGATCACGTTCACATGTTTCCAGAACCGCTGACCATCCCACATCATTCACTAGATCTTGGGAACGTATTGTTATCTCTATACAGCTTGAATACCCGCGATTGATTGTTGGTGATGCGTCATTAAAACGGTCACATTACGCTTGTATATAGTGCTCTGCACAACGCTACCAAGTGCGTCACAGCAATCACTCTCCCAGAAAACGTGATGTGCATTGAAGTCTCCACATATAATAACAATAGAACTAGACATTTTGAAAGTATTCACTAGGTCTTACAAAGAAATGTGGCATGAGAGTTGTAGATAATTATTATTCTCTGTTACATGCACATTACCAAACTATACCTTATATTGGACAATTTCCAAAAAAGTGAGAATCGCTTAAATGAACTTTATAAGATAGTACGTTCTTTCTGACACACAGGTGGACTGCTTACCCCACCTCGACGAGATAACTTGTATATCACGTAGTTGAAAGAACGGAAGTCGTAATTCATTCCAGCATCTTGAATGCAAAGTACTGGGAAGTTGAACTGTACAAACAGTTTACAAACGTGAGCATGGTTTCTTCGCAGACTGTTGGCTTTTTACTGGAATATGAAGACATTCTTGTAGTGGTTACTCATCTACCACTTGTCGCAGGTGTGACCCATGTGGTTGGCACAACAGTGCTTCCAGAGGTAATTTTCTCGTTTTTCTGTAGTTTAAGAACGCTTTTCTACCAATCTACATAATTGAAGTAGAAGTTCAGAAAAGATAGAACCTCGAAAGAAACACAAATTGTCAATAGATTCAAGAATATATAAGGTTACATGCCTTCATCCCCGCAATACTTACATTCTTTAGTTGACCCAGTGCGAATTTCAAAACACGCTCTTTTTATATCGCTGTCAAAAAATTTTCGTACTTTATCTTGCTTTTGTACCGGCGGTCAGTGTCCCATTGTTTAAAATCATGCAATAGTGTTCACAGGCTGTAGTGGGGTGAAATAACTAAAGAGAATATCTCAATTTCCCGTGATATTTATGCCAATCTTTCAGTCTTGCGTCTTTTTATGTCATTAATACTACAAGCCTTCGATAACTATGCTTTCAAACCGTATTCACAAAGCAATCTCGGCAATCAATCATCACACTGGTACTCTATACATAGAGATGAGCACATCTACACAGTCAGCACGGGGCGTTTTTTTTTCTATTTTGGTCTCGCGCTTCAAGACTGACCCACGTTCTCGGAAAAACTAAACGCTGTCAAAAAGGTACTTACGAATCGACTAAGTTTGAGTATTTCTAGATTTCGTTATTCTTTTCGTCGTTACAGAACGTCGTAAGCGCTTTTGTAGTCCATGTAATTTTGCATGCACGTTTTGTTTGAGTATATAGCTCATGCAGGCTTCTCCACATGTGTTCGCAATAAATGCCAAGTTTCACAGTGACAATAAATGTCAGGAACAGCTAGAAAAAATGAAATTTTAGGGTCTCAAAAAAAGTGCCTTACAGCTGCGCCTACAGCAGAACCAACAAACGTGTACTGTGCACTGCCAAACTCATGGTAGACGCATTCAAACTAAATACAACTTTACCCATTTTTAACTCTGGTTGCGTATCACGTCCGGGTCAAATTTTTAAAAGGGTGCCTCCAGAAGTACGTGTAGAACTTTTCATCTCGCATTTCAGTACAGGGAACGGCTTTACGCTCACCCATAGTACAGTACCTAATGCTCTAAATCAGTAACCACTTTTTCTAAGCACACGAAACCATTTCTGAGAATCGGGACGGCTCACTGTCCTCACATACTTGAGTACGAAGTACTCGAAATAGTTGACCTTTTTAAATGCGACGCATTTTTTAGCGAACTTCGGTGACTTTGAGCTTATCTATCTATCTATCTATCTATCTATCTATCTATCTATCTATCTATCTATCTATCTATCTATCTATCTATCTATCTATCTATCTATCTATCTATATATCTATCTATCTATCTATCTATCTATCTATCCATCCTTGACGACTTTTAGCTCTCCTGGCCGTTTAGATAATGGTATCTATACCAAACTTCGTATGGCATAACATGACTGTATGAAAAACAGATTTTACTAGTCGTAACGCGAAAATCATGACATGTTATGAACGTCATAATTTACATTTCATGGTATTGCAGTGGTGGTTTCGTTCACATGGCATGTTGTAAAAGTGGTATGGTACGGAATGATTGCATGGCGAACATAAGCGACAGACCCTAACATGAAAATAGAACATGACATGTAACATTACATGTTACATATAACATGTAACATGTCTACATACCACGTTCATGATGCACTCGCGGCCGTTTCGCTAGCCTCACATATACCAAATTTGGTATAACAATACGTGAACGGATGACGAAGGTGTGTGACTGGTGCAAACATAACAATCATGAGGTGTGCGTCATGTGACAACATGACTAGATGCCACAGTCAAGGCGCCAATACATTTCGACGTGACGCGGTGCGCGTGCTCGCCGGTGTTCATTTCGTCGAGTCATGCCGACGTTGCCACGCCAGGCACCGGTCCTGCCATATACTCGCAGGCGCGCGCCGCACTGCGTTGCTTTGACCCATGCGCGTTTCAGCGCGTCCGGCGGCCCTCCTTTACGAAAAAAGGGAGACGCAGTGTTGTTTGGGTAACGCATCGGCGCGAAATGCAGCATGTCGCATTTCGCGCCAGTTGCCGTCGGGTCGCGCCAACAGAACCTGGTCGCACCTAGCGTCAGACTATAGAGTGCTCGCGTTTTGCTAACGTAGCGTCGCTGTCCCGGCGTGCGCGCGTGCTTCAACGCTACATTGGAGTATATTGGGCCCTTCGTGATGCGCTGGCGGCCGTTTCGCTAGCTCCACATATACCAAATTCAGTATAACGTGACGTCAATGGATGACGAAATATATGACTGGTGCAAACATGATAACCCTGGCACGAGTGTCATGTAAGAACATGACAACATACACAGTCATAGCGTGCTCGCGGCCGTTTTCCTAGCTCCACATATACTAAATTTGGTATCACGTGACGTGAATAGATGACGAAGGTAAACAACACATCCCAACATGATAATAATGACATGGAAGTCATGTACGGCATCATTTACCTCCACCTCGTAACGTTGTGCTGATTTTAATGTGACATCTAAATATTTAATTATTCGTGCTTCGCATATCATCGAATCCACTGTACGTGGGATTTGCCTTTTTTTTTTCTAAACACATGGTAACAACCTTCCACTCTCCTACTGTATGTCGAAGCTACATTAAAGAGTCGTTTCTCAGCGTATTCAACTTTTTTAATATATTATTTAAAACTACCTTCCCCAATTAAAGGGTACAGCTTCTACGCTTTATTACCAAGCTCTTCCAAACGATACGGCGTGCTATATGTGGCATATCACAAAGCTCAATCTGTGGGAAGTTTAAAAGATTCTAATTCGCCCACATGGCGTCTTCCCCACTATTACTTCTTCATAAAAAGTTGTCAGAATTGACAATCGATTCTCAGTGTCACACAGGGTAAATTGATTATATGCGAAGCATGAATGAGGAGAGTTCATATGTCACTTTAAAATCAGCACAACGTTACGAGGCGGACGTAAATCATGCCGTACATGACTTCCATGTCATGATTATTGTGTTTAGACGAGTCATTTATCTTCGCCGTCTATTCATGTGACGTGACACCAAATTTGCTATATGTGAATGTAGCGAAATGGCCGCGAGCACATCATGAGCGTGGTATCTTCTCATGTTCTTACATGAAACGCATATCTTTGGTGAAACACCAAATTTGGCATAAGTGAAGCTATGGAAACGACCCTGAGCGCACCATTAGTATGGCGTGTAGTCATGACTGAATTGATATGCATGTCATGATTTCCGCGTTAGATTCTGTGACATATATATGTTCGCCATGCAGTCATGTCATACCATATCAATTTTGCAATAAGTCACGTGAACGAAATTACCGCAAGAGCAGCAAGACCATGAAATATAAATGAAGACATTCATGACATTCCTGTCATAATTTTCATGTTATGAATTATCACCCATGCTCGTCATACAGTCATGTTATGCATTACCATTTCGGTATCAATATCTTTATCGAATACGCATATATCATCGGTCGCAGTGACACCGGTCCTAATTGTGAACACTGTGATGTGCCAGAAACACTTGAGCACATATTTTGTGTCTGCCCAGCATACGCACGTGAACGACAAACACTGATTTCTTCTACTGAACAATATCGCAGTAGGTCATTAACTGATGAGACCATGTTGGGCCCAATTGGCCAGACACCATCAGTGCAACTGCGGTCACAAGAGCAGTTATTACCTTTTTAGAAACAACTGGACTATGTGCGCGGCTCTAAAATGTGTCTCAGCTAGAAAGAACACTACATACTCACCTCTCTATCTCACCATTGTCATCCATTAATCTTTCTTTTCCCCTTTCCCTTCCCCCAGTGTAGAGTAGCAGGCTAGAGCAAACTATCGCTCAGGCCGACCTCTCTGCCTTTCTGTAAATAAACATACTTCCTTCCTTCCTTCCGAAACGGCCAGGAGAGCTAAATGTCTTAGGCGGATAGATAGATAGATATATAGATAGATAGATAGATAGATAGATAGATAGATAGATAGATAGATAGATAGATAGATACATAAATAGATAGAAAGAAAGAAAGAAAGATAGATAGATAGATAGATAGATAGA